>NC_057794.1:379102069-379402069 GCF_018294505.1 Triticum aestivum
CACCAATTCACCCTTGCCGTTTTATTTGCCCTCTCTCTCTATCCTCTCTCTCTCTCTGTGTTTGCCTATTTTCCCTCGCCATGTCATAACCAAAAAGAGTTGGGGGTTTTCTCCCAAGTTCTAGTGCTTTAGATAATCCTGCTATCTTATCTAAACTTATAAATCAGAATGCTATAGAACAACTTGTCGGAGTTATCAATGAGACCCTTTGTAATTTTGATGAAGATGACTCTGGAATTTTCCGTTATTTACTTGATGAATCTTTGAAAGATGCTTGGGATAGGCTGTTAAGGATTCGGGCTAGCTATGTACCCCAATATCAAATTGAGGTTTACTTAAAAAGCTTTTATGTTGGGCTGCCCGCTTCGTTCAAACAAGTTTTAGATTCTATTTTCGAGGGGGGTTTTCTTGAAGGGGACCCCATAGATACCTACGAGAGGATGAAAACTATATTTGGGCACCCCATTAATGAGAAAACTGAAATCACATCTCTCTTGCTCTCTTATCAAAACGAATCTATTAAAGAGATAAGAGCTAGCCTAGATGCCAATTTCCGCAACATTCTTAATCTTTCTTCTACCATTAATGGACATGTACTCTGTCAAAATAGAAAGATTAATTCCATAGATAACAAGTTTACTCTCTTTTTCCCTAAAACCAAAGATGACAATACCTAGATCTATCCTTGCTTGTTATGCCTAGCTAGGGGCGTTAAACGATAGCGCTTGTTGGGAGGCAACCCAATTTTATTTTTATTCCTTGTTATTTTATCCTGTTTAGTAATAAATAAATTATTTAGCCTCTGTTTAGTTTGTGTTTTTTGTGTTTAATTAGCGTTTGTGCCAAGTAGAACCGTTGGGAAGACTTGGGGAAAGTCTTGTCGAACTTGGTGTAAAAAACATAAACTTTAGCGCTCACGAGAACTGCTGTCATTTTTATTTGAAGAGTGATATTTATTTAATTATTTTTGCAGATGATTAATAGATAAATTCCTCACGTCCATAAATTTATTTTAGAATTTTTGGGGTTCCAGATCTTGCGCTAGCTTCAGATTACTACAGACTGTTTCATTTTTGACAGATTCTGTTTTTCATGTTTTGTTTGCTTATTTTGATGAATATATGGCTAGTAAAATAGTTTATAATCCATAGATAAGTTGTAATACAGTAGGTTTAACACCAATATAAATAAATAATGAGTTTATTACAGTACCTTGAAGTGGTCTTTTGTTTTCTTTCGCTAACGGAGCTCACGAGTTTTCTATTTTGAGTTTTGTGTTGTGAAGTTTTCAAGTTTTGGGTGAATTCTTTTGATGAATCATGGAACAAGGAGTGGCAAGAGCCTAAGCTTGGGGATGCCCATGGCACCCCCAAGATAATCCAAGAACACCAAAAAGTTAAAGCTTGGGGATGCCCCGGAAGGCATCCCCTCTTTTCGTCCACTTCCATCGGTAGTTTACTTGGAGCTATATTTTTATTCACCAACATGATATGTGTTTTGCTTGGAGTGTCTTGTATTATTTGTGTCTTTGTTTGCTAGTATACCACAATCATCCTTGCTGTACACACCTTTTGAGAGAGCCATACATGAATTAAAATTTGATAGAATACTCTATGTGCTTCACTTATATCTTTTGAGCTAGATAATTTTGCTCTATGTGCTTCACTTATATCTTTTGAGCTAGATAATTTTGCTCTATGTGCT
Source organism: Triticum aestivum (assembly GCF_018294505.1). Classification (NCBI taxonomy): domain Eukaryota; kingdom Viridiplantae; phylum Streptophyta; class Magnoliopsida; order Poales; family Poaceae; genus Triticum; species Triticum aestivum. The sequence continues at coordinate 379,103,774 of NC_057794.1, forward strand.
TCACTTATATCCTTTGAGCTAGATAATTTTGCTCTATGTGCTTCACTTATATCCTTTGAGCTAGATAACTTTGCTCTATGTGCTTCACTTAGATCTTTTAGAGCACGGTGGTGGATTCGTTTTAAAGAAACTATTGATCTCTCATGCTTCACTTAAATTAATCTGAGAGTCTCTTAATAGCATGGTACTTTTCCTAATAATAATATGCTTGGTATTCAAGATTTGCGAAACTTTTCTTTTGAGTGAGTTGAATACTAAGAAAAGATTGAAGCATGATAATTGTTTTGAGATATGGAGGTGATAATATTAAAGTCATGCTAGTTGAGTAGTTGTGAATTTAAAGAATACTTGTGTTGAAGTTTGTGATTCCCGTAGCATGCACATATGGTGAACCGTTATGTGATGAAGTCGGAGCATGATTTATTTATTGATTGTCTTCCTTATGAGTGGCGGTCAGGGACGAGCGATGGTCTTTTCCTACCAATCTATCCCCCTAGGAGCATGCGCATAGTACTTTGCTTTGATGGCTTCTAAATTTTTGTAATAAGTATATGAGTTCTTTATGACTAATGTTGAGTCCATGGATTATACGCACTCTCACCCTTCCACCTTTGCTAGCCTCTCTAATACCGCGCAACTTTCGCCGGTATCATACACCTACCATATACCTTCCTCAAAACAGCCACCATACCTACCTATTATGGCATTTCCATAGCCATTCCGAGATATATAGCCATGCAACTTTCCACCATCTAGTTCATCATGACACATCCATCATTGTCATATTGCATATCCCGGTACACCGCCGGATGCATTCACATAGAGTCATATTTTGTTCTAAGTATCGAGTTGTAATTGTTGAGTTGTAAGAAAAATAAAAGTGTGATGATCATCATTATTGGAGCATTGTCCCAGTGAGGAAAGAATGATGGAGACTATGATTCCCCCACAAGTCGGGATGAGACTCCGGACGAAAAATAAAAAAAGGCCAAAGAAGCCCAAATAAAAAAAAGAGAAAGGCCATAAAAAATATAAATAAAAAAATGAGAAAAAAAGAGAGAAGGGACAATGTTACTATCCTTTTACCACACTTGTGCTTCAAAGTAGCACCATGATCTTCATAGTAGAGAGTCTCTCATGTTATCACTTTCTTATACTAGTGGGAATCTTTCATTATAGAACTTGGCTTGTATATTCCAATGATGGGCTTCCTCAAATTGCCCTAGGTATTCATGAGGAAGCAAGTTGGATGCACACCCACTAGTTTCTTTTGTTGAGCTTTCATATATTTATAGCTCTAGTGCATCCATTGCATGGCAATCCCTACTCACTCACATTGATATCTATTAATGGGCATCTCCATAGCCCGTTGATACGCCTAGTTGATGTGAGACTATCTTCTCCCTTTTTGTCTTCTCCACAACCACCATTCTATTCCACCTATAGTGCTATATCCATGGCTCACGCTCATGTATTGCGTGAAGATTGAAAAAGTTTTGAAAAAGTTAGAGTATGAAACAATTGCTTGGCTTGTCATCGGGGTTGTGCATGATTTAAATACTTTGTGTGGGGAAGATGGAGCATAGCCAGACTATATGATTTGGTAGGGATAACTTTCTTTAGCCATGTTATCTTGAGAAGGCATAATTGCTTTGTTAGTATGCTTGAAGTATTATTATTTTCTATGTCAATATAAACCTTTGTCTTGAATCTTTCTAATGTGAATATTCATACCACAATTAAGAAGATTTGCATTGAAATTATGCCAAGTAGCACTCCGCATCAAAAATTCTCTTTTTATCATTACCTACTCGAGGACGAGCAGGAATTAAGCTTGGGGATGCCTGATACGTCTCCAACGTATCTATAATTTTTGATTGCTCCATGCTATATTATCTACTGTTTTGGACTATATTGGGCTTTATTTTCCACTTTTATATTATTTTTGGGACTAACCTATTAACCGGAGGCCCACCCCAGAATTGCTACTTTTTGCCTATTTCAGTGTTTCAAAGAAACGGAATATCAAACGGAGTCCACACGGAATAAAATCTTCGGGAACGTGATTTTCTCACCGAGCGTGATCTAGGAGACTTGGACCCTGCTCCAAGGAACAAAAGAGGCGGTCATGAGGGTGGGGGGCGCCCCCCTAGGGCGCGCCCCCTGCCTCGTGGGCCCCTCGTTGCTCCTCCGGCGTACTTCTTCCTCCTATATATACACACGTACCCCCAAACGATCAGAACAGGAGCCAAAAACCTAATTCCACCGCCACAACTTTCTGTATCCACGAGATCCCATCTTGGGGCCTATTCTGGAGCTCCGCCGGAAGAGGGACGTCATCACGGAGGGCTTCTACATCATCATAGCCTCTCTGATGAAGTGTGAGTAGTTTACCTCAGACCTTCGGGTCCATAGTTAGTAGCTAGATGGCTTCTTCTCTCTCTTTGAATCTCAATACAAAGTTCTCCCCCCCTCTCGTGGAGATCTATTCGATGTAATCTTCTTTTCCGGTGTGTTTGTTGAGACCGATGAATTGTGGGTTTATGATCAAGTCTATCTATGAATAATATTTGAATCTTCTCTGAATTCTTTTATGCATGATTGGTTATCTTTGCAAGTCTCTTCGAATTATCCGTTTGGTTTTGGCAACTAGATTGGTAGTTCTTGCCATGGGAGAAGTGCTTAGCTTTGGGTTCGATCTTGCGGTGTCCTTACCCAGTGACAGAAGGGGCAGCAAGGCACGTATTGTATCATTGCCATCGAGGATAACAAGATGGGGTTTTATTTCATATTGCATGAATTTATCTCTCTACATCATATCATCTTGCTTAAGGCGTTACTTTGTTTTTAACTTAATACTCTAGATGCATTCTGGATAACGGTCGATGGGTGGAGTAATAGTAGTAGATGCAGAATCGTTTCGGTCTACTTGTCACGGACGTGATGCCTATATACATGATCATGCCTAGATATTCTCATAATTATGCACAATTCTATCAATTTCTCACCAGTAATTTGTTCACCCACCGTAGAATACTTATGCTCTTGAGAGAAGCCACTAGTGAAACCTATGGCCCCCGGGTCTATTCTCATCATATCAATCTCCATCACTTTTATATTGTTTTGCTATTTACTTTGCCTTTACTTTTTACTTTGCATCTTTATATCAAAAATACCAAAAATATTTTATCTATCAGATCTCACTCTCGTAAGTGACCGTGAAGGGCTTGACAAGCCCTAATCGCGTTGGTTGCGAGTAGCTATCGCTTTGTGCAGGTACGAGGGACTTGAGCATGGGCTCCTACTGGATTGATACCTTGGTTCTCAAAAACTGAGGGAAATACTTACGCTACTCTGCTGCATCATCCCTTCCTCTTCGGGGAAAACCAATGCAAGCTCAAGACGTAGCATTGTGCTCGGCTGCTCGCCCACCACTGACTCCACGAAAAAAACATTGTTATCGGGCCCAAAAGGAAAGCAAGCTCTGGTTGGGCCGTCGAATTGCGTCGTTTTTTTGTGAACATGCTGGCTCTGTTTTTTTTTGCATAATTTGAAATTACACAACAATTGACATTGCATAGAAAATTTAGTTCTTTTTGTTCTATACAAATGCAAAATGACCAAATTTATAAGAGCCAAATTTATTTTTATCATGCAAAATGGCCACAAGCCCTTAAAAATTGTCTCTTTTTGTTCATATAATATATATATATATATAACCACGGATTCCCATGCGTGCAATTAGCTTCTTTTTCTTCTCTTTTCAAACCATCGTTTCCCGCGCATGTACACTCCCAATGCTGCGGTGGGTTTGAAAACGGACTACTAACTTCACCCCCGTTATTGCCACGGCCAAATAACATGTAGCGCTACGGCTATTTAAGCCACCCTCTACCTCTGCCATCTCCCACCCTCTCCCTCTGCCATCCCTCATCCATCTGCCCTTCTTGCTCTTCGACCCATTCTCCTTCTTCTACACATCCCTCAGCCATGCAGTACACCGGAACAACCTACCGCTTCTGTAATGTTATATTTATGTATTGTGTGAAGTGGCGATTGTAAGCCAACTCTTTATCCCTCTCTTATTCAGTACATGGGATGTGTAAAGATTACCCCTCTTGCGACATGCCTACTATGCGGTTATGCCTCTAAGTCGTGCTTCGACACGTGGGAGATATAGCCGCATCGTGGGTGTTACAGCTTCCCACCCATCGTGCCGGAGAGGCTCTACCCTACCGGCGTGTACGTTGATCGCACACTACGTGTGTGGGTGATATCAAGGCCGAGGATCGCAAGGAACTTCACCGAGTTCTTCCTCGTGTCCGGCTACCACCACTCCCGAGGGGATCTCCAACGATGTTCCGCGTCGAGGAGGTCATCCAAAACCGGGTGGTGGTTGCTTTCCTTGCCCACTTCACCAATACATTCGACGCCTTCTACCTCTTAGGCCGGGTGTTTTGGTGTGGCTCCAAGTTCATCGCTTTCACCACCCACAACAGGTTCACAGAGTACACCAACATCTTCCCCACCGCGATGCACATGCACACTCTTCCGTACCCCATTGACAACGCCCCAGAGCAGCAGTGAAAAGGGCGCCCGGAGGAGGAGCGAGGTGGAGAAGGCGACAGCTAGGGTTCTAAACCCTCTATCTTTTTTGGTCTATGTTATGTTAAGTTGTAATTGAACTATGTTGGAGTTGCTATGGGCTTCCTGGCCCTTTTCTTAAGTTCTATTATTAAGTTTTCTATCTATTCTATTATTAAGTTCTTCCTAGTTTGAACTATGTGATCGTGATATGGGTTTGTTGGCCCTATCTACATATTGGGACTACATATTTGTTGATTGTTTTCTTAGAGAGCTCGGCTTGTTAGTAGGGTTCCCTTGTTAGTTACCACCTAGTGCATGCAAGCAAGCTTTGTTAGTAGGGATGAATGAGTAGAGCTAAGCAAGGGAGTGGCTCTTTTTTTACACAAGCCACAAATATGTAGCCACCTAGCTAGAAGAGAGGAACCATCGGCAGTGACCGTTGCTGCATCCGTGGCGGTTGGCATGCAAGAAAGTTGCTCAGTCAGTGCATCGTGGCGGACGCATCGGCATGCAGGCTCAGTCAGCGCATGCAGACTCGAACGGCGCATCGTGGGATCGTGACATCGGTGCATGCAAGCTCGATCGACGCATGCAGACAGGCTTTGCTTGGTGCATGCATAGCAGGCTTCTGTCCTGGCGGCACGCGCAGATGTTTAATGCAAGGGACGGCCCAACGAAACCATGGCCCAACGGTCGAACAACGACACCACCCAACGCGGCCCCACTTGTCAGGTCGAACGGACGACACGGTCCAGCGTGGCCCCATTTGTCAGAGTTAACGATCAAGCCTTTGACTCGACGACAACGTCCATTGTGACCAATTATGAGGGTTTCTGGCAAATGAGTGGAGAAAATTGAGCAAAAGTTAAGAGCGCGGGGATAAATGAGTAGAGCTAAGGAACCAGGGGCACATATGTAAAAAACCTTTGAAAGAAAGACAAACAAGATCAACAACCTATGGATGGAAAAATTGTTCTATCATCATCATCGTGACATGATGTTACAAGATAATATCAATTAACCTTCATCGTATCAATAGAAAACAAACTTATTGTATTCAACTTCTAAACTAATTCAGTGACAAAAATATCCATACCTGGGATTTCACATCTATAAAGATACTCACTTTACCTACATGCCTGTTTATTAAATTTAGGCAAGTCAATTTTCTGACCATTGATGTTTTGTCAAGATTCGTGCTATCTTTCCCCTTGTGTTGTTTCTTCACTTCTTGGGCTGAAATTTTGGCTTGCCTTTTTGGGGGTCACTCAATTTTCTTAGTGGCCTTGAAGCCCGTTACCAGTTACCTGTTTGTTCGGTCCTTTGTTTCTATGCGTTTTTGCTATTTTAATTCGTTTGTTAGTATTTTTGGGATGTTGGAATACCGTAAATGTATACATGCAAGTACTATACAGTATGCATGTAAATTATAGTAGAGTGATAAAATTGCATTATTATATGGTTATTCTATTCATATTACAAATATGCAATTTTAGTGCAGCGTTGTGGACAAGTTTATTTTTATCTTCTCAAAGAGTAATACCAATGCCATAAATTCCTTCTTACTTAAAAAGTTCAATTGTTTTTTTAGTTTTTATTTCATATGTTCTTTATTTAAGGGTAATACCAGCAGCATCAGCACCAGAGGCGGGAGTGGCCAGAATTGTCCATGGCGTCGGCGGCCAAAGCGGACGAAGTCGAGGTGCAGGTGGGCGTCCGTGGGAGGCGAACGTCAACGGGGACGGCGGCACAGGTACAGGCGGGCGCCAACGCAGGTCGCCTTCGTGGTGGTCAACGCAGGTGGGAAGCCGCGGCACAGGTCCAGGCGGGCGCCAGAGCAGGTTGCCTTCATAGCGGGTGATGCATGTTTATAAGCGTATGCGCAGGTCCAGGGCAGCTGCGCTGGTGTTGGTCACGCGCTGGGCGGTGGCACTGGTGCTAGTCGTGGTGCGGGTACAGGTAGGCGGGCGGCGTAGGTGGTATGTCGAGGGTGCGAGGCGCGGGCGAGGGGACAGGAGGAAGGAAGGAGATAGAGTTCCTCGTGATGGATTTAAAACTCTGAGGTTTTTTCTGGAAAAAAGCAAATACACTGCCTTGATATATCCTTTCGGACGGAGGGAGTATTGCAAAATTGAAGGCACGGTGATATTTGCTCAACTGTTTCCCTAGCATCTATTAATGGACGAATCCATGTTTCTGTTTTCCAGTCTAAGTATTAATCCTTGATGATTTTTCAATCATTAGTGCTTTTATTTTAATAACATGATTTCTTTTTTTGTCTCAATTAATTAAAAGATCGAATACAACCGTTCATTACAACATTCATCATGCAGTGCAGAAAATTATTACATAGAAGGACGTCCGACCTATTATCAAAACTAAACTTAGCTATCTGATGAGCCATCTTGTTTGCCTATCTTCTGATCTTTGTTAGCTTAAAGTTTGGAAGAAGCTTGGTAAGGGCTAAGGCTTCCTTCTTGAGATCCACCAGAGCCAATCTATCAAGGTTATCATGTGCAAGAAAAGAAACCACAAAAGAGCAGTCTGCTTCTAAAATAACAAGCTTATGGAGAGCGATATCGATATATAGTCCCGCTAGACACGCCCGGACTTCCGCTTCATCAATACTGGTCCATGAACCAATATAATCCCAAGAGGAAATGACAACGTCGCCAACCGAATTCCTGGCCACAAATCCCACACTCGCAGAACAAATGCTCTCCACAAAACTAGCATCCACGTTGATCTTAATATAATAACGATAAAGGGTTTCTCCCGCTTTATATTATAAAGCAAACATATGATACATCCAGCTCGCTGGGGCCGCAGCACAGAGAAGCCCAAAAGAAAAACAAGAAAAAGAAAGAGAAATAAATGTCGATACCAGCAGATCAATGAAGAAAGGAAGACCGGCAACCGCTGCACCCTCCGAAGAAGTACCACCACGTTCCCAGGATCCTAAAGCGTCACACACCAAGCAACACCTTCATGAAGGAATGCGTGATGACGCTGCTATTCCCCGAACAAGTTCTAGGGCTTCCCCCGGTACACGAGGGATAGTGGGGAAGGGATATACCCGACGCCCCTCAGGAAGGTCCGACAGCGCCCGCAAGCGTCATCGCGTCGGTGCCAGACAGACCGGCAGGAGTTTCTCTCGAACCACAACCACCACCACCACCCCAGTTATTTCGAAATGCACCACCCCATCAGCCGCCCACCAGCCTGTGCCACCACGATTACCGAACAACCCTCGCCGCCTCACTGGAGCTGCCAACACGAGATCTCGAGAAGGAAAGGAGACACTGGCCACGGGAGCGACCACAACTCGACTAGAGGGAAGGGACAACCTCCCCCCGTCGTAGCAGAGCCGGCCGGACATGGCAACGAGGACTTGCCGGTCCCCAACGGCCCGGTCAGCCCCACTTGGACCCGCATAGTCCTATCACCACGCTGCAGCTCGCCGATCGACGAAGTCCTCACCGACCGAGGCTGCCGCCACCACGCCACCATCAAGGAACGTCACCGCCGAACGCCGAGCCATCGGCCCACCTCAACCCATATGGGGCCCAAAAGGGCCCAGATCTGGGCTGGCGGGTGCCGCCAGCCACCGTACCACCGCGATGCCTCACGCCCAACGGCCGCACCGTCGTGTCAAGAGCCACCGTGGCCTGTGGCACCATCACCGACGCTGACCGAGGAGCACCGCCGCCAGCCACCACCGTCCGAGCAAGGGGGCCGTGCGTGGGGAAAGGAAGGCCCGCCACAGCCAGCACCACGCGCCCGAGGCCCGATGGCGGTCACCGGCGGCGGAGGGAGGAGGGAGGGGCGAGGGAGGAGTGCTGGAGGGGAGCGGGGGAGGGTCCCCCGGTCGCCTCGCTCGGGAAGGCGATGCGGGGGTACAGGGAAGGGAGGGGGAGGGGTAGGGAGCGGTAGATGGCTAGCGGTGACAGCGGGCTCCGGCGGCAGCGGTGGCTCCGTGTTGGGGAGCCGGCGGTGTGGGAACCCTGCTAGGAGCGGGGCAGGGAAGGGAGTTCTTCAGCTCGTGAGAAGATAATGCAGTCCATCTTAATACAATCAAAAGGCGGGGCGCCATACCTCACAGATATTCGGTGGGGAAGTACGAGACTGCAACCCCACCTCAGATCCTTACCTTTGACTCCTGTGACGGTTTTTGCATGATAGCAAGATGAGAACTTCGCCCAATAGTTATCCCCAAAATTAGCCGAGTTTGAAACAGACTCTTTCAAACAACAATAACAACAACAAAGCCTTTAGTCCCAAACAAGTTGGGGTAGGCTAGAAGTGAAACCCATAAGATCTCGCAACCAACTCATGGATCTGGCACATGGATAGCAAGCTTTCACGCACCCCTGTCCATAGCTAGCTCTTTGGTGATACTCCAATCCTTCAGGTCTCTCTTAACGGACTCCTCCCATGTCAAATTTGGTCTACCCCGCCCTCTCTTGACATTCTCCACACGCTTTAGCCATCCGCTATGCACTGGAGCTTCTGGAGGCCTGCGCTGAATATGCCCAAACCATCTCAGACGATGTTGGACAAGCTTCTCTTCAATTGGTGCTACCCCAACTCTATCTTGTATATCATCATTCCGGACTCGATCCTTTCTCGTGTGGCCACACATCCATCTCAACATACGCATCTCCGCCACACCTAACTGTTGAACATGTCACCTTTTAGTTGGCCAACACTCAACGACATACGACATTGCGAGTCGAACCGCCGTCCTCTAGAACTTGCCTTTTAGCTTTTGTGGCACTCTCTTGTCACAGAGAATGCCAAAAGCTTGGCGCCACTTCATCCATCCGGCTTTGATTCGATGGTTCACATCTTCATCAATACCCCCATCCTCCTGCAGCATTGACCTCAAATACCGAAAGGTGTCCTTCTGGGGTACCACCTCGCCATCAAGGCTAACCTCCTCCTCGTCACACCTAGTAGTACTAAAATTGCACATCATGTACTCGGTTTTAGTTCTACTAAGCCTAAACCCTTTTGATTTCAAGGTTTGTCTCCATAACTCTAACTTTCTATTTACCCCCGTCCGACTATCGTGAACTAGCACCACATCATCTGCAAAGAGCATACACCATGGGATATCTCCTTGTATATCCCTTGTGATGTCATCCATCACCAATGCAAAAAGATAAGGGCTCAAAGCTGACCCCTGATGCAATCCTATCTTAATCGGGAAGTCATCAGTGTCGACATCACTTGTTCGAACACTTATCATAACATTATCGTACATATCCTTGATGAGGGTAATGTACTTTGCTGGGACGTTGTGTTTCTCCAAGGCCCACCACATGACATTCCGCGGTATCTTATCATAGGCGTTCTCCAAGTCAATGAACACCATATGCAAGTCCTTCTTTTGCTCCCTATATCTCTCCATAAGTTGTCGTACCAAGAAAATGGCTTCCATGGTCGACCTCCCAGGCATGAAACCAAACTGATTTTTGGTCACGCTTGTCATTCTTCTTAAGCAGTGCTCAATGACTCTCTCCCATAGCTTCATCGTATGGCTCATCAGCTTAATTCCACGGTAATTAGTACAACTCTGAACATCCCCCTTGTTCTTGAAGATTGGTATTAATATACTCCGTCTCCATTCTTCTGGCATCTTGTTTGCCCGAAAAATGAGGTTGAAAAGCTTGGTTAGTCATACTATCGCTATGTCCCCGAGACCTTTCCACACCTCAATGGGGATACAATCAGGGCCCATCGCCTTGCCTCCTTTCATCCTTTTTAAAGCCTCCTTGACCTCAGACTCCTAGATTCACCGCACAAAACGCATGCTGGTCTCATCAAAGGAGTCGTCTAGTTCAATGGTAGAACTATCATTCTCCCCATTGAACAACTTGTCGAAGTACTCCCGCCATCTATGCTTAATCTCCTCGTCCTTCACCAAGAGTTGGCTTGCTCCATCCTTGATGCATTTGACTTGGCCAATATCCCTCGTCTTCCTTTCTCGGATCTTGGCCATCTTATAGACGTCTCTTTCGCCTTCCTTCATGCCTAACCATTGGTAGAGGTCCTCATATGCCTGACCCCTTGCTTCACCAACAGCTCGCTTTGCAGCCTTCTTCGCCATCTTGTACTTCTTTATGTTGTCTGCACTCCTATCCAGGTATAAGCGTCTGAAGCAATCTTTCTTCTCTTTAATCGCCTTCTTGACATCATCATTCCTCCACCAAGTATCCTTATCTTCGCTTCTCCTTCCCCTAGACACTCCAAACTCCTCCAAGGCCACCTTACGAATGCAAGTCGCTATCTTCATCCACACATTGTCCGCATCCCCTCCTTCCTCCGAAGGGCCCTCCTTAATGACCCTCTCCTTGAATGCCTGAGCTACCTCTCCCTTGAGCTTCCACCACTTCGTTCTAGCGACTTTGGCACGCTTATCCCGCTGGACACGAATCTGAAAGCAGAAGTCAGCAACCACCAGCTTATGCTAGGGTACAACACTCTCTCTAGGTATCACCTTACAGTCTAGGCACAGACACACCTATCTTCTCTTCTAGAGAGGATGAACTCAATATGGCTAGAGTGTTGGCCACTACTAAAAGTCACCAGATGTGATTCTCTCTTTCTAAAGAGGGTGTTAGCTACAGTCATGTGGTAGGTTAGAGCAAAGCTTAAGACATCTTCTCCTTCTTGATTCCTGATGCCATAGCCAAAGCCCCCATGCGCCCCTTCAAAACCTGTGTTAGATGTACCCACGTGGCCATTGAGGTCTCCTCCTATGAAGAGCTTCTCACCAATCGGTACACTCCTAACCATGTCTTCCAGGCCTTCCCAGAACTCCCTCTTGGTGTTCTCATTGTGGCCTACTTGCGGGGCATACGCACTGATAACATTGAGAACCAAGTCCCCAACTACCAGCTTGACCAGGATAATTTGGTCCCCGCATCTCTTGACGTCTACCACTCCATACTTGAGGCGCTTGTTGATCAAGATACCTACGCCATTTCTATTTGCAGCCGTCCCCGTATACCACAGCTTGAAGCCGGTATCCTCCACCTCCTTCGCCTTCTGTCCTCTCCATTTGGTTTCTTGTACGCAGAGGATATCAACACCTCTCGTCACTTCTGCATCAACTAGCTCCCGAAGCTTCCTTGTCAGAGACCCTACATTCCAGCTACCTAAGCGAATCCTCCTAGACTCGGCTAGCTTCCTTACTGTTCGCACTCGTCGAGTCAAATGCGAAGACCCTTGCTCATTTTTCACTACATCCGGGCGCCGATGTAGCGCGCCACTAAGGATGCGACGACCCAATCCTCGCTCACTTGCCACTGTATCCGGATCAAGATACGGCGTGCCACTTGGGGGGGGGGGGCGGCCCGGCCCTTGCCCATTTTCCACCACACCCGGGTTCAGATGTGGCGCGTCGCTCACAGGGTTACGCCCCAACGAAAATCTTTTGGGTTTCATCTTCATGAGAGTGGCTGAGTTTTTACGTTGGCTCGCCAAGCCTATCACAACCCTCCTCCTTTACCCGGACTTGGGACCGGCTATGTTGAGACAACATAGGCGAAGTTGAAACAGACTCTTTCCCTTTGGCAAAAATAAGATCATTGCGTAAGTGCCGAGCTCTCCAGAATATGAATAAGATTTGCTCATGAACACTAGTGGTTAATTGGTCCAACAAAATAAGCATCCAATCGGGTCCTGAGCAACTGAACACTTCTTCTCTGGGAATATTCCACACACCCCTCAACTCCATGCGTAGAGCTCTCACCTTCGGACATGTCGCCAAAGCATGAAACACACTTTCATCCTCCATACCACAAATAGAGCACAATCCCGAAGTAGAATGATGGTGCTTAACTCTATTAACATGTACCGCTAGGTTATTAGAAGCCGCCCGCCACGCAAAAATTCTGATCTTTTGAGGGACATTGGCTTTCCAAACGAAAATCGAAAGCTTCCTATCCCCATTCACGCCTCCACTAGATTGCCCTTACTCTTCCTTCCCCTCCTTGAGACTAAGAGCCGGATTATATGCACTTTTTACTTTGAACAAATAACTCTTCTCATAGTGCCAAGCAATAAAATCACCCTCACCCTAGGACTGGATACGCAACTTGAAAATCTCATCAGCGTCATGGGGAAAGAACAAGTGATTGGCTAAATCCACATCCCATCTCCTTGACCCAGACAAGAATAACTCTGAGACCCATTTAATCCCGGTTCTATTCATCTCCACTCCTATGAAAATCTGAGTTGGTGATGATGGTGTGCTTGCCATCTTTCACCAATAGCCGTCGAATTTAGATCTGACGCATACAAAGCAAACTGCTACAGTTTTTGCAAAAAGATGTCCACACTTGTTTCCATATTTACAAACTCCTTGTCTATCACAATCAGCCTTATCTCTTCCCCACCACATCTAGAAGGCCATGGAACAATCTTGGTGTTCTGTGCAATGCACGGGCATCTTACTAGTTTTAGCTGAAATTTTAAGTACAGACATCCTAGGTAGTCAGTTGTCTCTCCAAATATTTATAATAGGTCCATCAAAAACTCTCCAGATAACCCCCTTTTGAGAAGGTCAAGACCATGCATTATACCTTGCCAAGTCGTCGAAGTTGACTGCGAAAACACCGTATCAAGAAGTTGTCCTTGAGGGTAATACTTTGCTTTCACTAGCTTTGTGCAAAGTGACTCTGGATTTATCAACAATCACCAAGCTTGTTTAGCCAATAAAGCCTGATTAAAAAGCCTAATATCACGAAAACGCATACCTCCTTCTCCTGTTGGTCTTCTTAATTTGTCCCAAGCCAGCCAATGGGTTTTTCTTCTGTTCTCTCCATCTCCTCACCAAAAAATCCTAACAATTTAGGACAAGTCCTCAAAAAGAGAGGCCAGAAATTTAAAGATTCCCATTGCAAAGACAGGAAGGGCTTGAATAACAGATTTAATCAGGATTTCGGTCACCCCACTTGAAGTATATTTTTTAATCCAATCACAAAGCTTTGCCTTTGGTCGATTGAAACTTACCAGCCTTCATTCTTCCTTCTGGAACAGCTAAGCCCAAATATTTGTCATCGAAATTGTCAGTCGTAAATTTAAAATAACCATAGTGGATACTTGATTTTCCATACTACAACTCTTCCCAAACAAAATGGAGCACTTGTCGGGACTCAACAACTGACATGTTCAATCTTCATAAATATTCAGAATGTTTTTAATCACCAAAGTTTGATCAATGGTCCCCTTAAAGAAGACCAGACAATCGTTAGAGAACAACAAATGGGATATACCTGAAGCCTGCCTGTTGAGATGAAAATTCCGAAGGGTCCCATTATCACACGCATTCTTAAACAATAACAATAAGACCTCTCCCACAAACAAGATATGGAGATAAGGGATCCCCTTGCCTGAGGCCACGAGAAGAAGAAAAAGAATCCAACAACTGGCCGTTAAAACGTACTGAGAATTTTACTGATGTAACATAAGTCATAATCCAGTTGATCCAGACCGGCGCAAAACCAAAAGCGCCAAGCATACTTTTCAAGAAATTCCTATCCAGACGATCATATGCTTTAGCCAGGTCTAACTTATAGGCACAAAATTTCAATCCACTCAATAACATGCTTTCGTGTTTTCTTTGTGTCAAGCAGTGATATATCTGTGTGGTGGTTCCGGTGCGGATGGGAGCTTTTTGGTATCTGGTGACGACGGCTTGGATGAAAAAGTATGAATCTTGTTGTAAAATGTACTAATATATTCAAACCATGTTTTCCTAATTTTCTAATCTTTTTTTCTGTGGCTATCATAATTTTCTAATCTAACCAGTATATTTTGTATGATTAATGTGCGTAGTACATCCAAAGGCTGCAGCCGGGTACGCCTACGTGCGAGTAGCTTGCGGCGATGTAGAGGGTTACGGCGACTTTGACCCTTCCGCCGGACTAGTGGACGTGCTGCTCATCAAGGACGGAAGGGACGTTGGGGCGAGATGCGTGCTCGGGTGTGAGTGCGTTGCTTAGAGCAGCTTCAGCCGTGTTCTCAACAAGACCCTTTAAGTGATATTACGGCTGTCGGCGTTGAAAAATCGGTCTAGTCGCGTTTTTAAAGACTTTTTTTTTGTCCGAACTGACAAGTCTGGTCAGCGCTTCATCAACTTCGTCTTCGTCCGTCTACGCATGCCCGGTGCTGGCAACATGGTGCGTACCTTCGTCCACGACGTGTCTTCGGGCTTGGCAAACCCGCCGCAACGCGTCGTCAACCACATCTTCCCGGCGCATCACTACTTCGACACCACTGCGTCCATGCTAACTTAGCACCCCCTTGCGCCTGCGGCTCCACAGCGACTTTCTCGACACCGGCCACCCCAACTCGACATCGACCACGGTATTCTTCACACGGCTACCTCAATAATGGCTCCACCACTCACGCTCTTGACTACATCGACAAACGGCATAAAGGGCTACCGTCTGCTTGAGCAACCTCGTTGGTTTTCACTCCAACCACGACTCCGTGATGCGTCGACCGTTACGACTGTGGGGGGGGGGGGGGGGGGGTCCGTCGGCTTGCCTTCGGATTCTTCTCCAGTCTCACCGTCTGCGTCGCTACCGTTGTGACTGCGGGGGATGTTGAGTATAATGTTTATTAGGAAAGACAAGATAGACTAGGATTTGTTCTGGCTTGTCTTGTACTCCAAGTAGATATTGTACTCCTATATATATGCCCATGAGGCTCAAGCAATACAACAAACTATTCCACCAATCCCTCTCTCCCTTCTAACACACCCCACTTGAAGTATATTTTTCAATCCAATCACAAAGCTTTGTCTTTGGTCGATTGAAACTTACCCGCCTTCATTCTTCCTACTGGAACAGGTAAGCCCAAATATTTGTCATCGAAACCGTCAATCATAAATTTTAAAATAACCATAGTGGATACTTGATTTTCCACACTACAACTCTTCCCAAACATAATCGAGCATTTGTTAGGACTCCACAACTGACCTGTGCCCTCTTCATAAATATGTAGAATGATTTTAATCGCCAAAGTTTGATCAATGGTCCCCTTAAAGAAAAGCAGACAGTCGTCAGAGAGCAACAAATGGGATATATGTGAAGTCTGCCTGTTGAGATGAAAATTCTGAAGGGTCCCATTATCACACATATTCTTAAACAAAAACGATAAGGCCTCCCACACAAACAAGAACAGATACGAAGATAAGGGATCCCGCTGCCTGAGGCCACGAGAAGGAGAAAAGGAATCCAACAACCGGCCGTTAAAACGTATCGAGAATTTTACTGATGTAACATAAGTCATAATCCAGTTAATCCAGACCGGCGCAAAACCAAAAGCTCCAAGCATACTCTTTAAAAAATTCCAATCCACATGATCATAAGCTTTAGCCAGGTCTAACTTATAGGCACAAAATTCCAATCCACTCAATAACATGCTTTCGTGTTTTCTTTGCGTCAAGCAGTATGGATGGGAGCTCTTTGCTATCTGGTGACGACGGCTTGGATGGAAAAGTATGAATCTTGTTGTAAAATGTACTAATATATTCAAACCATGTTTTCCTAAGTTTCTAATCTTACTTTTTTTTTGCGGCCATCCTAATTTTCCAATCTAACCAGTATATTTTGTACGATTAATGTGTACATCCAAAGGCTGCAGCCGGGTACGCCTACGTGCGAGTAGCTTGTGGCGATGTAGAGGGTTACATCGACTTTGACCATTCAGCCGGACTAGTGGACATGCAGCTCATCAAAGACGAAAGCGACGTTGCATTGCTTGCCATTTTTTTCTTGAGAGAACGTTGCTTGCCATTGGGTCTGGGAGAGCGAGGGGGAGAGGACGAAGTGGACAGCCGTGCCAACAAGCGTATTAAGCTGGAGTAAGACAGATGGTGTGGATGAAACGTGTTTGTCATTTCATTAGTGTTTAATCGATTTCCCTTTGTATTAACTCAGTGCTGTTGTAGTCACAACTTGTGACACACAAATTGTGACAAATC
The DNA here is from genome assembly GCF_018294505.1 of Triticum aestivum. NCBI lineage: Eukaryota > Viridiplantae > Streptophyta > Magnoliopsida > Poales > Poaceae > Triticum > Triticum aestivum. Next base: position 379,120,362 of record NC_057794.1, read on the forward strand.
AAGTCTTTGAATGATATTTATCTTGCAACCATGCAGTGTATTAAAAAAATACCTAAATTTAGAAAGAAAAAAATTGGTGGAAGCAAACTTGATGTAATGATTGATTTACTTATATTGGAATTCATTTTGTATTTGGTTTTGCTATTCTTCTGTTGTAAGCAAAAAAAAATAAGTGCAAAACGTTTGCAACACAAAAGATTCACCAAAATATACGAGAGATTTTGTGTTCGTGGTTCAAGTGCACCTTAGCTCCATCCTGAAGCCTTACAAAGTCGTTTCCGTCATCGTCGAACGTTCTTCTTGTCTCTGCCCCTTTACTTCACAAGTTTCTTCCATGGATGAAGAACTAGCCCTTCGATATATGCGTATGTCCATAACCATGCAATCCTTAATGTGACAGAGCTTTGCTGTGAGTAACACGGCAATAAGGCCAACTCCACCGCGTGACCCTATCCTGTCCGCGCGCGTTTGTTTGGGGTAAAACGGACGAACAACGCTGTCCAGCGCGCGGGCGCAAACGGACAAATGTTCGGATTCCGTTCGTTTTCAATCCATCCCCGGCCCAAACTTACGCTCGGTTTGGGATGAAACGGACGCGTGCGGACGGCCTGGACGCACGCCCTTGTCCCTCCCCCTGGCCCGCATGTCAGGGACACTAGCAGTCCCTCCGCTCCCAACGCTTCCACCCCCTCCTCCCGCCCCGCCCCGCCGCCGGCGCTGCCGCTATTCTCCGGCCACCTCCTCACCGCGCAGCCCCCGGCCGTTCCTACCAAACCACATCTCGACATGGCCGTCACCATGCCCGCGCTTTGGCTGTAGTTTTGGCCGTCGATCGGAGGAGGTTTGGCCGTTGCCGTCTTTGCCGGTCGTAGAGGGGACACGACCGCCGGCGACGTACCACGGCGGCCTCGACAGCTTCCGACGAGAGCTCCAGAGCGGCCAGTAGCCGGCCGGCAACCACCTCTGCTGTGTCGAGGTGATCATCGCGGCCTCTTCGCCAGCACGACCGTAAGGTGTTCGACATTTTGCTCACAAAGGTATGGACAGTGGACGATTCGTCGTCGGATGATGAAGATCTTATGGTGGCTGCACTGGTCGTTCACGACCACATTCAACGACAACTTCCTCGATACAGGGGGTCAGTCCCTGGCCGTGCTTCCAACCTGAACCGCAACAGGGAGAGGGGCCATGTCCTGCTCTATGCCGATTACTTTGCGAACACCCTGCTTTTCAAGCCGGATAAATTTCGTCGCTGTTTTCGTATGGCAAGTCATATTTTCAATCGTATCCGAGAGGGAGTGGTTTCTCATGACCCATACTTCGAGTGCAAGACGGATGCCCTTGGCAAGCTTGGATTCTCCTCTTACCAGAAATGCACCGCGGCCATCCGCATACTTGCATATGGAATTCCAGGCGATCTGGTGGATGAGTTTGTGCGTATGAGTGAGACAACATGTCTGATGTCAATGTACAAGTTTTGCCAGGCTGTGATCGAGGTGTTTGGCCCAGAGTACTTGAGGCAGCCAATTGCCGCTGATACAAAGAGATTGTTGGCGACCAACGCAGCTAGAGGCTTTCCAGGCATGCTTGGCAGCATAGATTGTATGCACTGGGAGTGAAAGAACTGTCCATTTGCTTGGCAGGGCTAGTACAAGGGGCATGTCAACGCGTGCACTGTCATATTAGAAGCGATGGCTTCGCAGGATCTTTGGATATGCCATTCTTTCTTTGGCATGGCAACGTGCTGCAGCGCTCTCCAGTCTTCGCAAGGCTTGCAGAAGGCCACTCCCCACCTGTCAACTTTAAGATCAACGGCCACCAGTACAACAAGGGATACTATCTAGCTGATGGTATATCCTCAGTGGTCAGCTTTTGTGAAGACAATCTCGAAACCCCAAGGTGAGAAGAGAAAGAGATTTGCCCAAATGCAAGAGAGTGTTAGAAAGGATGTGGAACGTGCTTTTGGTGTGCTTCAATCCCGGTGGGGTGTCGTTCGAAACCCTGCACTGTCATGGGATGAAAGGAAGCTTTGGGAGGTGATGACTGCTTTGTGTGATCATGCACAACATGATCGTCGAGGACGAGCGTGATGAGAGTACCTTCGACCAAGGATTTGATTATCAAGATGAAAATATTGAGCCCCTGCACCAAGACCCGGACACATTTGAACAGTTTGTCCAATTTCACCATGAGATGCTTGATTGACACACTCATTTGAATCTTCAAAATGACTTGGTTGAGCACACGTGGGATCACATTGACAACCAATAAATGTATTGGTTCATTTTATGTTCAGTTAAGACAATTTCGATTTGATTATAAAAATATTTTATTAAAGACAATTTTAATTGGGTTGTAAAAACTATTTTAATTTTCGAACAAATATTTGGGTTGTAAAACTAGTTTTGATGAAAATATGGGCATTTTTGACCCTGACGAACGGGATGGGACAAACGGATGCGGCCGCGCGCTGGACGCGCGACCACCGCATCCCAAGACACGCCCAAACATGACTTCATTGTCCTACCCAAACAAAAAGAAACCAGACAAAACGGGCATCCGTTTGAGATCGCATAGTGAAGTTGGCCTAAGTGCCGTCTCAAAAACACACCCATCCGGCAGGCAGCAATGGCCCTTTTTATAGGCTTCGTAGAGACACATGTATGCAGTCGTGTCTCTTCCTGAGCGGACGTGGGCGGTTGCCACAGAGTCGCACGGAGACGGCCGGCGTCCCTTCTGCAGTCACGTCGCTTCGCTGTTTGTCGAAGCGGTGCGTCTCTCCCATATGCATGCATGCATGCATCCATTGGCTAGCGGCTGGACACACACGCTCAGCACGCACGTGCACTAGTAAGACTGCTGCCGATCCATGCACCGGAGTTTGATTGACTAAACTAACCAGCCAATCCATGGAAGCGGATTAGGAGCATTCGGGTGCTTCACCCCCTATATCCAAAAATAATTTAATAATTCAAAAAATCATCAAAAAAATCTTGGATATATTTTTGAACCAAATATGATTAGGTATTGTACTCGTATAAAAAGTTTGGCCAAGAAATGATTCTCGTTAACTTCAGGGCAAGAAAGATAAATTTATGACAACAATATAGCATGAATAGTACTTGTATCTAGCATTTTTCGGGAAATCTTTAACCCCGGATACAATAAAAGCCATTTCATGTTTAATCTTTTTGTACGAGTGCAATACTTGGTCATGTTTGATTCCATAAAAAGTTTTGGAATTTTTTAACTTTTTTTAAATTACTAAATTATTTTTTAATATAGGGGGGCATAGCACCCGAGAGCTTCTATGCATTTTCGGCCAATCCATAGACTAGCCCGAAATCCACGTATTGAAGAGGTTGGGCTTGGCAGTATTGGACTGGAGTAGCCCATGGTCCATATCCAAATGCTAGATCGATTAACTAACCAGAATGCTTGACGTTCCTTAAAAAAACAGAATGCTTGACCAAATCCACCTACAAAGAATGCTTGAGAAAAATTGCGAAAACAAAAAACAGTCAAGTTGCATCGATCCCAAAGATAGTAAGTTCCTGGAAAAGGAGTGTTGTTTTTGTTAGCCTATGTCTCTGGTTTATTTTCCTCCTATAGGCTCATTTAACTGTTACACGTGACATGAATTTTTACTAGCCCCTGGGATCTGTAGTTTCGTCTGTGTGATGTATACAGCGAGCATATGTGCAACCAAACGTTGAATGTGTAAGTTTCATACAATCAACGGAGATTTGGTGCAGAGAGGAAGAAAATTGAAGATGCTAAGCCAGAGAAATGTGCCTTGTGCCTTGCTCAACAAGATCGGTTCCTCCAAAAACTAAACCTAACAAAGATCAACTGCCGATCATCAATGAAGTGCAAAAGGTAGGTCCCTGGCAAGGCTCATGTTGCCTTGTACTTCTAGTAGTAGTGTATGTGTGTGAAATTAAGTCGGTGGGTCGCTTTGGCAGTGAAGGCACGAAGTGAAACATAAGGATCCTTTGTGACTTATCACCAGCGATCCATTCAAACTTGCTGAGCGATGTGCATATTTCTGGCGCTGAAATTAATTGAGCGTGTGAAGTAGTATGCCGGGAGTACGGCCACAGCTACTCCTACGTGCGTGCGGCGCACAAGCGTTTTTTTTTTTTTTTGCGATGGATTCATTATACTAGACGTTGTAGTTGAAACAAAAGGCTTCAGTTGTACACGTACGGCCACACACCTACGTGCGTGCGGCGCACAAGCGTTTATTGATGTGGATTCATTGCAGGTGTTGGGGCATCGGTGTCACACAAGCTATACTACATGCTCTTGTAATCAATTGTCCAAGACCCGAGACCGAGAGCCAATCAAGGAAAGACCTGTGGATGCGATAATTGCATGTGAGCAAGGCAGTCCCCTCACCTTCCATTTCTAGTGCCGTGCCAAAGACTGGAACCCACGACGACACCTACCAAAGACTCGAACTCTGACCAAAGCGCGCCGTGCCCAAGCTGTCCAGTACAGTACAGACACAAGCTATGTACTTGCCGGTGGCATCCGTTTGCCACGATCGATGCATCACCATGTGCTGATGTGCCGGCCTAAGGAAGGATTTAGCGTGGCCAAAACTAAGGTCACTGTCAATTCTAGATCCTTGTGCGAGACTTTAGTTTGTGTCGCGTTAATCGTTTCACGTTGGACTAGTCCTACTAGTTGAGATACTGCGCGGCTTGGTTTAAGGGCACACCGACAAAGTTGTTGTGCTGATGTATGACTGCCCAGCGTTTTTCTTCTGTTCTCTCCATTACCCTACCAAAAATTCCAAATAATCTTGGACAAGTCTTCACAAAGAAAGGCCAGAAATTTAAATATCCCCATTGCAAAGACAGGACGGGCTTGAATAACAAATTTAATCAGAATTTCGTTCACCCAGTTGAGTATAATGTTTATTAAGAAAGACGAGATAGACTAGGATTAGTTCTGCCTTGTCATATATATATATATATATATATGCCCACAAGGCTCAAGCAATACAACAAACTAGTTCATCAATCCCTCTCTCCCTTCTAACATGGTATCTATCGCAAGTTGATCCTAAACCCTAGCCGTCGCCCCTTCCGCACCGCGCGCCGCCTCCGGGGCGGTCGGCCTCCTTGACCACTGCCGGGGGCCGCGCCGCCCGTACCTAGGGTTCGTCCGCCGATCATGTTGACCGGCTGCCCTAAAGAGTCTTTTTCCCGAGCCTTGCTTCGGGGTTTTCTCTCTCCCGCCAGTCATTTTGATCGCGCGGTTTTTTTTTGGTTTTCCGATCTTTATCGGTTTGCATCGCCCACCGCCACCATCGACACCGAGCGCCTCTACTCCGACCCCGATGCGACCAGCCGGCCTCTCCTCCGACCCGACGGCCACGCGCGCCGAGGCGGCCCGTCGGGGCCTGCCGTCACCCTGCGTCGGCCATCACCGTCCTGCTCCGACCGAAACACCTGTATTGCCCCGACCCGGCGGCCTCGCGTCATGCGGCGGCTAATCATAGTCGTCGCTCGCACGCCGGCCCGCCCATCGATCCACATCACCTGCCTCCGTCGCGTCTACACGGCGGCCCGGCGGTCTACCTCGCCGGCCTCGTCCTCGGCTGCGTCGGGACGGCTACGTCAGGCTCGTCGGCTGCCTTAACTCGGGCGCCGCTGCTCCGTTGGTCGTTCGGGCCTCGCTGCCCGGGCGCCGGCGTTGCTTTGGCAGCCCGGGCCTGGGAGGCGGGATTCCCCTTGGCTGGCCCAGCGCTGGAGCTGGTCGACCACACCGGCCCCGGGTCGAACGACAAGGATGCCTAGAACAGCGCGTGCGGCAACGCAACTTTTTTATATTTAATTTATACTTAATGTTTATGTGGATTTTTAATGTTTAATTATGTTGTTAAGTTTGACATGATTGCTGTTCTTTTAAGTATACTTTTATAAAAATGCATCGGGCCAATGTTGGGTGCACGCGCCGATCAAAATGAAAAAACTAACATCAGCGTCTACGGTCGGCTCAAACGGATAAAAGATGGACAAACCGTGAGTCCGCTTTGGACAAGCTAACACGAGTGCTAGGATGTGGAGAAATGTTGTTCGTGGAGAGGAAGCGAGATGGTGGTGGTGGTAATAAGTGTGGAGTGAGGCAGGGTCGCGCGGTGGAGTTGGCCTAATCCTCGAGTCAAAGCATGCCTGCTTTTAATGCATCTACCCCTATCGTCTACTCCTCCCGGCGGCTCGCCCGGACCATGCCCAACCTCCCCTCGGGCTGGCCGTGTGGAGCAGCGGCAGCCGGTGGCGGCGCTTTACGGCCACAACTCACAAGCTAAAAGGAGAAACCAGGTATTGATGGCACGCGAATAAGTAGTTGCCGGTGACGTCGCGATCGATGCATCACAATGTGCGGATCGACCTCATGGAAGGAGTAGCGTGGACAAACCATTGTGCCAAAACCAGAGGGCGCTGAGATTAATTTTTCCTTTCCCGCGTTAATCATTTCACGTTCAGTAGTAGTACACCGACAAAGTTGGTGTGCTGACGTCATTCGCTCCGAGTGGGGACGGCAAACGGCATGGTTACGAGGAAGACAATCCCTCGTCTCTTTCTCCCACTCCACTGTCTCCTCCACTCCTCTCTTTCTCCCAGTCCACTGTCTCCTCCCCTCCTCTCTCTGCTAGTGCTAACACCCAATGCCGTGCGAGGAGGCGAGCATGGCAAGAATCCGTTGCCTCGGTATCCTGCTGCTCACGCTGGCGTGTTCCACCTTGGGGGTCGCCGCGGCCGATTCCGAGTCCGGCGAGAAGCTGCGCACCAGTTTCCATTTTCAACCAGCACGCAATTGGATTAACGGTGAGAAAATCGCCTCCTCCTTCTTTCTACTAGCTTACTTGTGATTTGTGATTCGCTGCGTCTTCTCATCTCGATCGTATCTCTGGCTCTCTGTGCCTTCTTACTCAGATCCAAACGGGCCAATGTACTACAGGGGTTTCTACCACCTGTTTGTGCAGTACAACCCCACCGGGCCCCACTGGAGGAACATCGTGTGGGGACATGCGGTTTCAAGCGACCTCCATGGGCACTAGCACCCACGGTTTTATTGATATAGAAGAAGCATCCCTCATGAGAATTCCAGAAATTCGTCCCCGACGTGGATCGAACTCTGGTCGTTAGGTTTACAATCATGCGCCCCCAACCACTGGGTTATGCCCACGTCCTCTCAAGCGACCTCCTGAGCTGGGTATTTCTGGAGCCGGCCATAGCTCCCTCTGCTCCGTACGACGCCAAAGGCACCTGGTCAGGCTCGGCGACCGTCCTGCCGGACGGCAGGATCAACCTCATGTACACTGGAGTCCAAGTTCACGGACGACAGGTTCAGAATCTCGCCGTCCCGAGGAACTACTCCGACCCATTTCTCCGCGAGTGGGTGAAATCACAACTCAACCCCGTGATCGTCCCGGGGGCCGGTGTCAACTCCACTGAATTCAGAGACCCGAGCACCGCGTGGAGAGGCGCGGACGGACTCTGGCGGGTCCTGCTTGCGACGAAAGACCATCGCCGGCATCTGGTCCTCCTATACAGAAGCACAGACTTCACGCATTGGTCGGCGGCAAGACGGCCGTTCCACGAAGGCCACACGGGAATGGTCGAATGCGCGGATTTCTTTCCGCTGAGCTCGGCCGGCAGTGTGAAGCACGTCTTGAAGATCAGCGTCCTGGAGAGCCGCCGCGACGTGTACTTTCTCGGTGCGTATGATGACAGCACCGACAAGTTCCTGCCGGACGACGGCAACGACGACGGGCTCCAGCTGGATTTCGGCATTTTTTACGCGTCAAAGTCATTTTTCGACCCTTCAAGGCGCCGTCGAGTCGTGTGGGCCTGGGCCAAAGAACAAGACGCGACGGCCGACGACGAGCAGAAAGGTTGGGCGGGGGTGTTGGCCATACCCAGGGAGGTATGGCTGGCGCACGACGGCAGACAGCTGATGACATGGCCTGTCGCGGAGGTGGACTCCCTCCGCACCAACCGGGTCCACATCGCGGACATGACCATACAGTCCGGCGACTATTTAGAGATTGCGGGGCTCCAGTTGCCTGCCCAAGCCGACTTGGACGTGGAGTTCCAGGTGAGCAACTTGGAGAGAGCCGAGCCCTTCCAGTGGCGAGCGGCTGAGGCCGCGGACCTCTGCGCGGCGAGGGGGGCCGATGTCCAGGGCGGCGTCGGCCCCTTTGGGGTCTGGGTGCTGGCTTCCCGCGACCTACGCGAGAGGACCGCCGTGTCTATAAGCGTTTTCAAGGCCGACGAAGGGAAGCACATGATCCTCTTCTGCAACGACGTCTCGAACTCTTCGTATTCGGACCAAGTGGACAAACACAACTATGGTGGACTCGTTCAACTCGATCTCGCCAAAGCCGGGGGAAGGATCAGTCTCCGTACTCTGGTAAGCGAAATATTTTTTTTTGCATGTAGTACCTCTCAAGCTACCTGCTGCAAAGCTTGATGTCCTCCTCGCTTTCTCTTCTACCAATATTCCTCGTCATCGCCGACTGACCAACCAAACCAACAACGCCGGCGATCCCCACCCGACAAGGAGAGGAACCACACCGTCTTCCCCGCCTCCGGCATGCCTCCGCCGTGGACATCTCCTCCTCCATAAAGCCACCTTCCAGCCTCACTAACCGACCACTTCCGTTCCACGTGTGCCGAATCCACCCCGCGCCTACGCTCCTACCTTCCTCGTTCGGCGGCCAGGGATATTATGTCGACAAAAAATATTTCTACTTTATATTCGAAGTATGCTAATTGATGCACTCAACTGATGCAGGTTGACAATTGCATAGTTGAAGCGTTCGGAAGCCACGGCAAGATTGCCATCCTCTCCAGGGTCTACCCCACCTCGGCTGTTGGGAACAAGGCGCGTGCTTTCGTTTTCAATAAAGGGAAGTCAACCATCGTGGTTTCAAGACTAGATGCCTACGATATGGCATCTGTCAAAATCAGCTGATCTGATGAGATACCTGTTGATGGAGTGCTGTGATCATGGTTATAATACCCCGGAAATAAGGCGAGAGGATTTGAAGACCTTGAATAATAATTTGTTTTTTTTTTGAGCCAATTGAATAATAATTTGTACTTGGTACTCACTGAGACCGTGGTACGAATAATACGTTTCCACCTTGTGCTTGCTTGCCTGAAGGGATTGGCACTAATCTCCGTTTGTAGTAGTACGGCTGGCCGTGGACGTGTGGTAGACACAGGATTTGTGAATTTTGTTTCAATTTTATCGATTCCCAAAATGCCCAACTGAAGTTTTGGACCAGGTTTTGCCCAGCGTATATTGCAGTTTTGTTTAACTTTGCTAGTAGGTAAGTACTCCTAGATTTTGGCGCCGAGGATTTTTGGATGCTTTTTGGGGCATGGGTCAGGTGGCTTATTTTAATTACTGTGATTAACCTGTGAAGAATCTTAGGAATTAGGATAACCCAAATCATAAGTTGAGGATTTTGTTGATAGTTTTCCAACGGTGTCAAATATGCTCAAATCAGAGAAAACTGTCAACAAGTTACAAACAAAGTTCTGCCGCTGCTGTGCAGTTTTTCCTGTGTTTCGATTCTTTGAGCTAAATTAAGTCCCTGGATGACAGAAATAAAATTTGTCCACAACAGCAATTTCGGATACGTGGTTCCTAAAATTCATAAATAACAGTGAGCGATCAAAAAAGAGAAGAAATACATAATATGTTGGAGAAGCCAGGTTATGTGTTCGGTTCAGTTCCAAGTTAAAGACCTAGCTTCTAGTCTCTACTACTAAAGTAGCAGTAGGTTATTTTCTAAAAAAAAATATAGTACTAGTAGGTGGTCGTTTGCTCACACCACCCCCGCCGATTTTTTGTCATGTACAAAACGCACCCACGCAAACCGTTTTTTCGTCCCACCATGTACCTCTCCTCGCCACGCTTAGGGCACGATTCGGATGACGACCCCCGCCTCGACCGGGACCCATCACGCCGGCACCTCACTGTTGCGATCCTCCCCGTCGTGGGGGTGCTCGCCCTTGCTCCGGGGCCTATCTTGCTGGACATGAATGGAGTGGTCTGTGTAGCGAAGGGGATGTGCATCCAGCGATGGTGCGGTCGCCGATCCTCTCTATCGCGATGTCGTCCGACAAGGGCACATCAATGGAACTGTTCGGATGTGGGTTGGGTCAGTTTCCGATCACATATTTGGGGATACCGATATATTATCGGAGACTCACAAATGCTGAATGGAAATACGTCGAGGAGAGGCTGCAAAAAAGACTTAGCAGTTGGAAAGGTAAGCTACTGTCTTTAGGAGGAAGATTGGTCCTAATAAATTCAATACTAAGTAATATGTTACTATATATGATCTCCTTCTTCCAGTTGCCAAAAGGAGTTTTAGATAGATTGGATTATTTCCGATTAAGATTCTTTTGGCAAGGAGATATATAGCGAAAAAAAAGAAATATTGATTGGCTAAATGAGTGTGGTTTACCGTCCCAAAGACCAAGGCGAGTTGGGCATTCATGACCTTGAGGTTAGGAATAGGTCCCTACTCGGTAAATGGTTGTTTAAATTACTAACGGAAGATGGTGTATGGAAAACCATCCTCCAACGGAAATATGTGGGCTCCAAGGCAGTATCGCAAGTATATTGGAAGCCTGGGGATTCTCACTTTTGGGCGGGTCTAATGGCTACGAAGAATATTTCTTTTGCTATGGATATTTCTCGATTAAGGATGGCTCGGAAATTAGATTCTGGGAGGATAAGTGGCTAGGAAATGCCACTCCGGGAACAATATCCGTCTCTATACAACATTGTATGTCACAAGGGGGTGATACTATCGCCACGGATTTTAGGTTTCTAACACTAATATTGAACATTTTCCATTTGAACCCATCTGAGCGGACTGCGGCGACTCGCGGGCGACAGGCGCGCGACGGCCGGATCCTCCCCTCGCCGGCGCTCCGGCCGGCCCTCTGGCAGGCTCGGCCCCCTCGCCCCGGCCTCCTCGCGGTGCCCCCATGGGGACCCCCGCCCCCGCCTTTGGTGCTCGCCTCTGCCCCCTGTATCGACCTCCTCGACCGCGAGCCTTGGGCTGATTGGCCGGCAGAGGAGGACCTGTCCGACGCGGCTGCGGCTGCGGCGGGTCTCCTTCCGCGAGGCCGCCGTTTTGGTGATCGCCTGGCTGAGCTCGTCTCTGGTGAGTTGCCTCCCCTCCCCCGCCCGAGCGCCCCCCTCCCTGCGTAGGTGCCATCCCGCCCCTCCCATTCCCCACCTTCCCCGTCACCGCCGCGGTCCGGCCCTCCGACCGGTCGGCACGGTCGCGGGGCCTGAGCCCGTGCTTGGGGGGTGGTCGAGAGGGCAGACCTCGGTCGTGCGGCGGTTTCCTGGCGTCGGGACGCCCCCTCATCATCGAGCTCGCGCCTCCTGCCCCCTCCGATGGCCTCCTCTGCTTCGGTGTCGGCTTCTGTCTCGCGTGGCTTGCCCAAATTCCGTGCCTTTCTCCCCTCTCCGGCTCCGGCCAGCCCGGCCGTCGACGCCCCGCGGGTGGTGCTGGCGCCGCGCCGCCACCCCCTGGCTGTACGAGGGGAAACCCTTCCCTCCCACAGCGACCCGTCGCTTAATGGGCTGGGCCGCCTAGAGCACCTTGGTCCTCTGGTGTCGGGGGGCTTTCCTCCTCTGGGTCGTGGGGTGGGGCTGGGCCTCGCCTCGTCTCCTGCTGGAGGCCTGGTCGACCATGCACCAGGGCCCGAGACAACCTCGTCTCTAGGGCAAGTGTGCTCTCCTGCCTTGCATTCCTCCCCCTTCCCGCACCCTCCCATCCTGCGCCGCCCCCTGTCCCCTCCACCATTCCCGCGCCGTCCGTGCTCTCCGCTCCGCCCCCGATGCCGCGTGATGCGGGGGATGGGGCTCCTCGCCCAAAACACCGTGCTGACGAGCCAGCGGACCGTCGCCCGGCCGACTCCTGGCGCCCCTCCTCGGAGGCCTCGCGGAGGGAGTCCAAGCTCCGCTCCAAGCTCGTGTCCCGTGGCTCTGCCCTGACCTCAGACCCCTCCGGGTGGGAGGACCGGCTGCGTGACCGCTCGCCGGACCATTGGCGGAGCCGTGGGTGTGAGCGGGACCGCTGTTCCCCTGCTCGTCGCTGCCCTCCCCTCCGATCGCAGTCCCCGGCTCGCTCTAGTCGTGCGGAGCAATCCCCACCTTGCTGGTACAACCCACCATAGCGTCAGCCGCAGTTCCGTCCCCCGGGTCCCGGCGCTCCCAACCCCTGGGGCGCTTTCGCGAAGAAGAAGAAGAAGAAGGCTGGCCAGTGGTTCGGTGGTGGAGCTGGCCAAGCTTCTTTCATCACCCACCCGACCCCGGCCCATCTGGCCTCTCCGGCAAAGTCCACCTCCAACGCCATTTCCTGCTTCAACTGTGGCAAGGAGGGCCACTGCCAGGTCGACTGCAAGGAACCTCTGGCTTGTTTCAAGTGCAAGGGCACGAACCACCCCACGATTCTCTGACCGCTTCAGCCGGAGGAGGGAGAGCTGATGCTCTACGGCCATGCTCTGGACGATCTTGGATTCTTCCAAATGGATCTGCCCGCGGTCGCGGCTGTGCCATCCCTAACCGCTCTCATCTCGGTCTTGGAAGGCCGGTCGGCTTCCCCGTCTATCATCACGGAGGAGCTCCGTCACCTCTTCCGCCCTGATTGGGACTGTGAGGTTGCTCCGATCTCTGATCACGAGTTTACCACGGTGTTTCCGGATCCTATCAACTTGCGCTATGGCACGCACAGTGATCAGCTCACATTAGCTCTCAACAAGCTCACCGTCAGCATATCAGTGCCATTGGTGGACCCTATGGCGGTGGCCTGTCTCTCGACGGTGTGGATTCAAATCCGTGGGCTACCGCCGATTTCTAGGAAGGAGCGCGCCATTCGGAACATGTCCAGACTCCTTGGCAAGATAGTGGAGGTGGATGGCTCCTCTCTCGTTCGCGGACCGGCTGTTCGTGTCAAGATCAAGACTCACGACCCGACTAATCTACAGACAACTGTCCGTATGTTCTTTGGAGATGCTGGATATGACCTCAAGATCTCGATGGAGGGGGAAGCTTTGGGCTCCTCCCAACCAGCGACGGATGATGTGGCTCCCGGGTCCGATGGCGACTTGGGCGGTGGCCCACGCTCCCACGATGGTGGTCGGTCACCGCGTAGGCGTAGCCGTTCCCCAAGCTCCAGCGGGGAGGATGAAGACTCCCTTGAGCCACATGCGCCGCCCCTGCCGGCGGACAAGACAGCGACCAAAGAGCTCTCTCTGACCCATGATGCTTCTGCCCAAGATCCGATGGAGGATGTGGACGCTCGTGCACTCAACGACATGCTCGACGCTGATTCACCACTTCGCCCTAGCGCGGCCCTCCCCCTACTCCTTGGCACTCTCATGGCTGCTTTGGAGTCGGAGACGCTTAGTGGGGCAAGCAATGTCAGCTTGGAGGTCTGCCCCCTCCTTCCCGCGTATGGCCTCACCCACCATCACCCGGGCATCATCGCCACCATCTTCGTCGCGGGTTGGGTCGGGGGAGGTCCGCCCCCCCGGTGACCGGGACTGGGCAGGTCCGCCCCCCCGGTGCCTCCTCGTCCTCCGAAGGGCAAGGGCCCACCGCGTTCGGCGTCTTCTCCGGCGATGATCACTCGGAAGAGCGCGTGGATCGACTTGGCCGCGCGTGCAACTGGTGCGTCCCCCAATGTAGTTGAGAAGGCCGCTCGCCGGGCTGCGGCCCGCAACTTGGACTCAGGTCCGTCCCAACCCCCCTCTGCTTTCGGCTATTGATTGCTTACTTATGGATGACACATCTGATGGGGGGATCCCGGCTGAGGAGGAACCGATGGACTCCTTCTCAGCGCTTGCTGCCGTTCCCTTAGGCCATCTGGCCCTTCTTGCCAATGATTTTGCAATTGTCTTCCGTGGTGAGGAGGGCCCCACCCTTGAACAGATCACGACCATCAAGGCTAAAGAGATCCTTGATGGCCACCTTGCAGCCGGTAGGGCTCACGAGGCTGCCGTGGCTGAGGCTGCCATGACCCCCAGCATACAACCCGTGGGGAGGGGGGATAGGCTGGCTGCTGCCCTGGTAGAGGTTCGGGGCCGTACTCGTTCTCGCATGGCTCAACTTCGTCAGGCGCTTATCGCATCCATTGCGGTGGGGTCCAGCATGGACCCCCTAGAGGAGTAGTATGCGTGCACTTTTCTGGAATCTTCGCGGGTTCGGCTATTATGGCTGGCATCGCCAATTAGTGGACTACATGCGTGAGGAGAATATTGATATAGTGGCGATCCAAGAAACAATGAGGTCCGAGTTCTCTCTGTCTCGAAACTCGATCGATTGAGCAGACATTTGTTTGCATGTCACTGGTTGCCATCTAGTGGAGTGGCGGGACACTCTGGTGGCATCCTTCTCGGGGTGAAGGATGCCACCTTTGAGGTTTGATCCATGGACCGCAGAGATTTCTTCGTGAGTATGGAAGTATGGGAGAGGGCTGTTAACTTCAAATGGGAAGTGATTGTCGTTTATGGCCCGGCTGACCACAATCGCTCCACCGTGTTCCTCGCTGAGCTGCACGCCAAGATTAGGGCGGCCACTCTCCCAGTGATCATTGGGGGTGACTTCAATCTTCTATGCTCCATAGCGGACAAGAATAATGGTTGGGTTGACCAGTCAGGCATGCAATGTTTTAATGACTGGATTGCCGACCTCGAGCTCCAGGAGTTAGATAGGATCAGAGCCAGTTTCACCTGGACTAATAAACAGGTGAATCCGACCCAAAGTGTTCTGGACCGGGTATATGTATCCCAATGGGAACTTCGGTTCCCCTTAGCTACTCTCCAGGCCATCACTAGGATTGGATCTGAACATGTACTCCTCCTACTATCATCCATGGATGAGCATCCCCGACCGCCCCCTCGCTTTCGGTTTGAGGCGTTCTAGCTTCACCATCCAGGATTCACTGCGGCCGTTCGAGACCATTGGACTGCGGCCCGTGCTGAACCTCACCGGACTATGTCAGTCATGGACGACTGGCATCACTTGGCCAAACGATCCCGACAATTTATGAAGGGCTGGGGCGCAAATATTGGACGGGACCTACGGGTCCAGAAGCAGGCTCTACTTATGGAGATCCGGGCACTTGACATTCGGGCTGCCGACCCAGGTCTGTCCTCGGAGGAGTGGTCCCTGAGGTATAGCCTGGAAGATACCCTTACTGACATCTATGCCAAAGAGGAAGAATACTGGCGCCAGCGCGGCTCTTTTAATTGGATCCTGTTTGGCGATGCCAACAGGGCTTATTTTCAGGCCATTGCCAATGGCCGTAGGCGACGGTGCACTATCCCCATCCTTTGGGATAGGGACCGGTTGTTACAGGACCCGGACAAGATCCGGGCTCATGTAGATGGGTTCTATATAACTCTGTTTTCCGCTCGGCCGCGAGGGGGCCTCGCTCTAGCTGAGAACTTTTGGGATGAGCATCTCCGCGTCTCCTCCGAAGAGAAGCAAGCCCTCCTTAACCCCTTTGAAGAATCTGAGGTGGAGGCCATCGTCAAGTCCATGAACGCGGCCTCTGCCCCGGGCCCGGACGGTCTCCCGGTCCGGTTTTTTCAAACTTTCTGGCCCACCATCAAGGGCGAGATTATGGCATTATTCCGGGAGTTTTCGAGGGGGACCCTTGATGTATCCCGCCTGAACTATGGGATCATATCTCTAATCCCCAAGGTCCAAGGGGCATCGGATATTCGACAGTTTCGCCCGATCACGATGATTAACGTGATCTTTAGGATTTTAGCCAAGGGGTACGCCACTAGGGCGGCCCTGCTGGCTCCAAGGATCCACCACCCGAACCAATTGACGTTCACAAAGGGCCGATTCATTCTCGACGGGGTTCTAGTGCTTCATGAAATCCTCCATGAGGTCAAGAGAAAACACCTCCGTGTTGTTTTCTTCAAGATTGATTTCCATAAGGCCTATGATACGGTCCACTGGTTCTTTCTCTGTGAGGTCATGGAGAAGCGTGGGTTTGACCCATATTGGATAGCTCGGGTGATGCAGTTGGTTATGTCTGGCCGTACTGCTGTCAACATCAACGGGGAAGTTGGCTCCTACTTCCGCACTACCCAGGGGGTGCGCCAAGGCGACCCCCTGCCCCCTTCCTGTTCAACCTGATTGTGGATGCACTTGCCACAATCTTGGACAAATCACGACGGGCTGGTCATATCAAGGGGATCTGCCCGCACCTACTCAGTGACGGGGGTATTACTCATCTCCAATATGCGGATGACACCATCCTCATGGTTGAAGGCTTGGACTCTGACATCCAAAATCTGAAGTTTCTACCCTTGTGTTTTCAAGAGATCTCGGGCCTGACAATAAACTTTGCCAAAAGCGAAGTAATGGTGCTAGGCTACTCAGGGGAAGAATCCCGACGCATAGCCATTATGTTGAACTACCATCTTGGCTCGTTTCCGACCACCTACCTTGGCCTCCCGATTAGCGATTCCTGCCTCCAGGCGAAGGACCTTCGCCCCACGGTGTCCAAGCTCTAACACAGGGTCGAGCCATGGCAGGGGAGGTGGCTATCCAAGGCGGCCCGGGTCGTGTTGATGAACTCCTCCTTGGTTAGCCTGCTTATGTACTTGATGGGATTCTATAGTTTGCATGAATCCCTTCATCAGGAAGTCACCAAGTACTTGTCTCGGTTCTTCTGGGCGAGACCAGATAGTTGACAAAAATATCACATGGTAAAATGGTCTGAGGTTTGCAAGCCAAAGGACCAAGGCGGCTTGGGAGTCATCTCGTCCAAGCGGATGAACATAGCCTTACTCTCCAAATGGCTATGGCGCATTGAGATGGGTGATGGAGGCCTATGGGTCCAGATCATCCGCGCAAAGTACCTGCGTGGACAACCCCTGGCCTTCGCCTCCCGGACGGGTGGCTCCCAGTTTTGGCAGGCAGTCATCCAGCCTATGTCGGTCCTACGGATTGGAACATCCATCTCGGTGGGGACATGCACCAACACCTTGTTCTGGCTTGACCATTGGTCGGGTGACCGACCATTTGCCCAACATTTCAACACGCTCTTTTCCATCTGTGTCCGACCGCATCTATCCGTACATGCGGCCCTCACTGACCTAGGGGCTATAGCTTTCCGCCGTACTTTTGGGCCGTTAGAACGGGGCCAATGGGACGAGATGCTCCAATGCATTTCTCTTCACCCTCCCTCCATGGAGGAAGATTCATTATCTTGGTCCCTCGAACCAAGTGGGAGGTTTTCTACCAAGTCCCTATACCACGCCATGCTAGCTACCCTGGGCCCAACCAAAATGACCCTTCTTTGGGAGATTAAGCTACTGTTAAAGATTCACATCTTTCTATGGCAATGGGTGCGAGGCCGTTTACCCTCGGGTTCGGAAGTTAGAAAATGGAATGGCCCCAGGGATAGTCTATGCTCCCTATGTAGCATACCAGAAGACTCCAACCATATTTTCTTTTGGTGCCCGACGGCAGTCCTCCTCTGGAGCTGCATCAGGGAGGTGATTTGTGGTGATTGGGACCATGATAACCTCCCCGATCTATTTCAGGCGGTCCTAAGCCGAGAGGCCAGGACGCGCCCTAGCCTGTGGGTAGTAGTGGGGGCGATAGCATGGACTCTATGGACGGCTCGCAATAAACTCGTGATTGAGCATGTGATTCCAACTCGTGCGACTGACTCTATTTACAAATTGTGTGGCTTCTTGCAGCTATGGAGACCGCTCAGCAAGCGGTGTGATCGGGACTTCATCGACAGGATCATCTCGGCCTTACGCACCACCGGAGGAGCATTGGCGCCACCGCTCCCGCCTCCACCACATGAGCCGGACTAGTTAGACTACAATCCATATTTTGGGGTTGTTTGGCTATGCCCCGAGCGCTCTGCTCTATGTTGTACTTCTGTTATGCCCTTGTGGTAACCTTTTTTTTGTTTCCTTGGCTGGACCTTTTGTTGGTCGCGATTGTCGGGTATTGTTGTGGTGGTTGCTTTATAATCTAAAGCGGGGGGAAACCCTATTTCGTGATACTATCGGCACGGTAATGGAATAATTTCTGCCAAATGTGACATTCAGAAGGGATTTATTTGGACCCAGACTACAATCGCGGAACATCCTGCTCCAGCGGTTGTCCATAGTGCAATTGTCACATGGGTCTGATGTATTCCGATGAACCTACATGGGAATGGACAGTTCTCAGTAGATTCTATGTATAGAGCGTTAATCCAGTCTGATGTGCCAGTTGATAATAACAAGAAGATCTGGAAGATGAAGATACCACTTAAGAATAAAATCTTCGCATGGTATCTTCGTCGTGGAGTCATTCTTACTAAATATAACCTTATTAAGAGGAATTGACATGGAAGTCCGCAATGTGTCTTTTGTCACCATGATAAGACAATAAAACATTTATTCTTTCAATGCAAATTGGCTCGTTCTATATGGTCAGTCATCCAAATAGCTTCTGGCTTGTATCCTCCTTATTGTGTTGCTAATGTATTTGGAAACTGGCTAAATGGGATTGATCACATGATTAGAACCCTTCTCAGGGTGGGAGCGCTTGTCGTTATTTGGTCACTTTGGCTCTGTAGAAATGATAAGGTTTTTAACGATAAAAGTACTTCTCTTATGCAGGTTATCTACAGATGTACCGGGACTCTTCGTTTATGGTCCTCTCTACACCGTGTGGAGAATCGAGACCTGTTTATGGAGGTGTGTGCACGATTGGAGGCTACAGCGAGGGATACTTTTACCCAACATGGGTGGAAGCATGATCTTAGGATTGCCCCCCTCCGCTTTAGGCGTTATACGAATACTGCATGCTTTCCTTGTATTTCGCTTTTTTTTCATTTGAATGAGAGGATATTGTTTGGCTGTGTGCATCTTAGCTATGCAGAGGCCGGGTGTACTGCTTTAATCTTTTAAGTAATAAAGCACCCCTTTTCGAAAAAGGAGTCACAATGGCAGCAGAGTTCCTGCTCTCGAAGGTGGTTGACCTCGTCAACTGGGCGCGCGGAGTTAGTACGTTCGATTTGGCCAATGACGATCGGGTTGGTCTGCCTCGCATTAGGGCATCTCCAATAGTTGTAAGATAGGTGTTGGTAAATTTGCCACCTAGGACACAGTGATGATGTGGCATGTATTAAATGTGAAGAGAGAGTAAAGTTGTATTTAGCAATGTTCAAGAAATCGTTAACCTGTAGCTGCTCGGTCAGTTTAGGAGTAGCAATTAGTCGGTGAATCAGCCTATTAACTGGATTAATCGGTCGACCATTAATCGATAGATTTGAATAGAAACTTGCCAACATATATCAAGATTTTTTAATGTATTATACCATACTCTCATGCTCCCGGCTATGTAGTATACCAAAATATGTTACCATACACATATGAAAAGCGTAGAGAGGAGGTAAAATTATTAATCATATCTATTAAGGAGTGGCATGGGGCCGGAAGGGGTTATGGGCCAAAATTTTGGGCTTTGTTTGCCCACCCGTTAATGGGCCAGCAGGGATTAATCGGCATGACAACTGATTAATCGGTCTAACTGGCCAATTAATCGTCCCGACAAATTAACGCAAAAAATAGGTGTTATTTGATTCGGCCATGCTATGAGTAGCGATTAACTGGCCCGTTAACTAATTAACCGGGTGAATTCTTGAACAGTGGTATTTAGATTAACCAACAACTTTTGCACAAGCTCCAAGGTAAAATAGAGAGCAATCACATTTATTTTCTCACCATCTATTGAATATCTTACATACAATCCATTGGAGTAGTTGTATGATAGCTTGTTGGTTGATGACATGGACATTTTACCAACAAGACTAACATACAACCTATTGGACATGCCCTTAGAGGTGATGCATGCCAGCGCGGCCCGACATTGACTGATTTGTTGATGTTCCATTCATTGCTGCTCATCAAGATTTCAAGGCGAAACAAAAGTACTTCATGGTCATCAGCATCAGAGCATGGTTAACAATACAACTAGTTGATGGCTATATGATGTTGACATGTCATCCATAGTTAAGGTTATAGCCGACACATACAATAGTTAGATGTAAACGTGTGCTACTTTATTAAGGGACAATTACATTTTTACCCCTAGTTGGTTCCTACCCACGGGTTTTGCCCTTACTTTTCGAGCTTGCTCAGTTTTGCCCTTACTTTTTCTGTCGAGATCCCTCGAATGCCCTTTGACTGTTTGACCAAAACTTTGAAAATTCATAACTAATTCATATGAACTCAGAAAAATGCAAATAAGATATCAAAATGTTCAGATAAACATTACCTTTATGGGCATATCATTTGCATTCAAGACAAAAGCATCATTTAAATTACCCGAGGTAATTAGTGTTATTAACATTATTAAAAATAAATAGGTATAAACAATATTTTTTTCATGAATAAAAATTACATGCAAATGTAGGTGATGTTTTCTGAACATCCTGATAACTTATTTGCATTTTTCAGAGTTTGTATCAACTTGTTATGAATGTTCTAACGACTTTGACCATTATTTGGAAACTTCATAACAAGTTGATACGAACTCAGGAAAATGCAAATAAGGTATCAGGATGTTCAGAAAACATCACCTACATTTGTATATAATTTTTATTCACGGAAACAATATTGTTTTTACCTATTTATTTTTAATAATGTTAATAACATTAATTACCTCGGGTAGTTTAAATGATGCTTTTGTCCTGAATGCAAATGATATGCCCATAAAGGTAATGTTTATCTGAACATTTTAATATCTTATTTGTATTTTTCTGAGTTCATGTGAATTAGTTATGAATTTTCAAAGTTTTGGTCAAACGGTCAAAGGGCATTCGAGGGACCTCGATGGAAAAAATAAGGGCAAAACTGAGCAAGCTCGAAAAGTAAGGGCAAAACCCGTGGGTAGGAACCAACTAGGGGTAAAAATGCAATTGTCCCCTTTATTAATGCATGGCCCATGACTCACTCTCACATGGTGTCTAGGAGCACGTGTTGCAGCTGGCTCTCTGTAGCTGACTACTCATCTGTTTCCTCCGTGTGAGCAGAAATATAATATTTTAATTCTTATAGCCCGCTTGCATAAGCTTATTTTACTTGCTCTCAACACCACATTCAGCAGTCGGAAGCGACGAGATTCAGTTCATGCCACATGGATGCCTCAGGGATTTGTTGTTCCCTGTTCCTTCCTTAAGATAATTCTTTGTGACATAAGTTCCATTGTTGTTCCTTGCCTCGGCGCCGACCTTGTATCCCTGGTCCATTTTGCTGGATTTACTACATGGAAGAAAAGGAGGAAGATGCAAGAGGAGAAGGGAAAAGCAAGCGGTCCCTGTTTCTACCGGGTAGACAGATGCCATATGATAGAGCGAGGAGATTCGTGCAGTATTCGGCAGTCAACATGTATAGAATAGATTGTGTACCGAACCGGTACCCATGTGTACACATGTACATGTTGGATACCGTATTGATTGGACATGGGGCCGAGACGGTATCTAGGTCATCGCCTTTATTCCAGGCACTGCTAGACTCAACCTAATTTTCCGCTGGCGGCTTAGGGGGGAGCATAGGTTGTGGCGGGTGCTACATGGATCCTGAGCTCGGCAAGGGGATTAATTCAACCGGGTGAGTAACTCATTATTCAACAATTGACGAAGTTAGATATGTTTACAACAGATGCAATTTCATGTAAATTAATAGGTTTGGCGACCTGTATTGCTCTAAAAGTTCTATTCTTGAGAGAAATCTGCTAGGTCCGTCTATGATATTCACGCAATTGCTTCAAAGCCTACAATATCCACCATCTCAAGGAGACCAAAAAGTAATGTAGGATAATAATCCCCAGCCCAAATATGAACAAACTTTCATTATATAGTCGTTGCTTTGCTGCTGAATATATTTGTTATTTCTCACGTATAGGTGCAAATCTAACTCCAAGGGTGATTCTTTTATTGGTTCTATGGATGAATTTGGAGAATGGGAAGATGTTGAAGTTAACAACCCAACAGAGATACATAAGGCGAATGAGTAAGTATCTATATACAACAAACCTCTTTAGTGAGGAGAACCGTTGAACTTACGAGACCATGTTTTGGTGCACATTTAGTTATGCAGACTATATTGCTGATGAAAATAACTGAAGGAAATATGCCCTAGAGGCAATAATAAAGTTATTATTTATTTCCTTATATCATGATAAATGTTTATTATTCATGCTAGAATTGTATTAACCGGAAACATAATACATGTGTGAATACATAGACAAACAGAGTGTCACTAGTATGCCTCTACTTGACTAGCTCATTAATCAAAGATGGTTATGTTTCCTAACCATAGACAAAGTAGTTGTTATTTGATTAATGGGATCACATCATTAGTTGAATGATCTGATTGACATGACCCATTCCATTAGCTTAGCACCCGATCGTTTAGTATGTTGCTATTGCTTTCTTCATGACTTATACATGTTCCTATAACTATGAGATTATGCAACTCCCGTTTACCGAAGGAACACTTTGGGTACTACCAAACGTCACAACGTAACTGGGTGATTATAAAGGAGTACTACAGGTGTCTCCAATGGTACATGTTGGGTTGGCGTATTTCGAGATTAGGTTTTGTCACTCCGATTGTCGGAGATGTATCTCTGGGCCCCCTCGGTAATGCACATCACATAAGCCTTGCAAGCATTGCAACTAATGAGTTAGTTGCGAGATGATGTATTACAGAACGAGTAAAGAGACTTGCCGGTAACGAGATTGAACTAGGTATTGGATACCGGCGATCGAATCTCGGGCAAGTAACATACCGATGACAAAGGGAACAACGTATGTTGTTATGCGGTCTGACCGATAAAGATCTTCGTAGAATATGTAGGAGCCAATATGGGCATCCAGGTCCCGCTATTGGTTATTGACCAGAGACGTGTCTCGGTCATGTCTACATTGTTCTCGAACCCGTAGGGTCCGCACGCTTAAGGTTACGATGACAATTATATTATGAGTTTATGCATTTTGATGTACCGAAGGTTGTTCGGAGTCCCGGACGTGATCATGGACATGACGAGGAGTCTCGAAATGGTCGAGACATAAAGATTGATATATTGGAAGCCTATGTTTGGATATCGGAAGTGTTCCAGGTGAAATCAGGATTTTAGCGGAATACCGGGAGGGTTATCGGAACCCCCCGGGAGCTATATGGGCCATAGTGGGCCTTGGTGGAAAAGAGAAGGGGCTGCCCTAGATGGGCTGCGCGCCTCCCCCTTCCCCTAGTCCTATTAGGACTAGGAGAGGTGGCCGCCCCCCTCCTCCTCTTTTCCCCCTTCGCGAATCCTATTCCAACTAGGATTGGGGGGGGGGGAATCCTACTGCCAGAGGGAGTAGGACTCTCCTGCGCCCTCCTCCTTGGCCGGCCAGCCTCCCCCCTCTAATCCTTTATATACGGAGGCAGGGGGCACCTCTAGACACACAAGTTGATCCACGTGATCTATTCCTTAGCCGTGTGCGGTGCCCCCTGCCACCATATTCCTCGATAATACTGTAGCGGAGTTTAGGCGAAGCCCTGCTGCTGTAGTACATCAAGATCGTCACCACGCCGTCGTGCTGACGGAACTCTTCCCCGACACTTTGCTGGATCGGAGTCCGGGGATCGTCATCGAGCTGAACGTGTGCTCGAACTCGGAGGTGCCGTAGTTTCGGTGCTTGATCGGTTGGATCGTGAAGACGTACGACTACTTCCTCTACGTCGTGTCAGCGCTTCCGCAGTCGGTCTGCGTTGGGTACATAGACAACACTCTCCCCTCTCGTTGCTAAGCATCACATGATCTTGCGTGTGCGTAGGAATTTTTTTGAAATTACTACGTTCCCCAACAGTGGCATCCGAGCCTAGGTTATTTATGTTGATGTTATATGCACGAGTAGAACACAAGTGAGTTGTGGGCGATATAAGTCATACTGCCTACCAGCATGTCATACTTTGGTTCAGCGACATTGTTGGACGAGACGACCCGGACCAACCTTACGCGTACGCTTACGCGAGACCGGTTTCCCCGACGTGCTTTGCACACAGGTGGCTTGCGGGCGACTGTCTCTCCAACTTTAGTTGAACCAAGTATGGCTACGCCCGGTCCTTGCGAAGGTTAAAATGGAGTCTATTTGACAAACTATCGTTGTGGTTTTGATGCGTAGGTGAGATTGGTTCTTGCTTAAGCCCGTAGCAGCCACGTAAAACATGCAACAACAAAGTAGAGGACGTCTAACTTGTTTTTGCAGGGCATGTTGTGATGTGATATGGTCAAGGCATGATGCTGAATTTTATTGTATGAGATGATCATGTTTTGTAACCGAGTTATCGGCAACTGGCAGGAGCCATATGGTTGTCGCTTTATTGTATGCAATGCAATCGCAATGTAATGCTTTACTTTATTACTAAACGGTAGTGATAGTCGTGGAAGCATAAGATTGGCGAGACGACAACGATGCTATGATGGAGATCAAGGTGTCGCGCCGGTGACGATGGTGATCATAACGGTGCTTCGGAGATGGAGATCACAAGCACAAGATGATGATGGCCATATCATATCACTTATATTGATTGCATGTGATGTTTATCTTTTTATGCATCTTATCTTGCTTTGATTGACGGTAGCATTATAAGATGATCTCTCACTAAATTATCAAGAAGTGTTCTCCCTGAGTATGCACCGTTGCCAAAGTTCATCGTGCCCAGACACCACGTGATGATCGGGTGTGATAAGCTCTACGTCCATCTACAACGGGTGCAAGCCAGTTTTGCACATGCAGAATACTCAGGTTAAACTTGACGAGCCTAGCATATGCAGATATGGCCTCGGAACACGGAGACCTAAAGGTCGAGCGTGAATCATATAGTAGATATGGTCAACATAACGATGTTCACCATTGAAAACTACTCCATCTCATGTGATGATCGGTTATGGTTTAGTTGATTTGGATCACGTGATCACTTAGAGGATTAGAGGAATGTCTATCTAAGTGGGAGTTCTTAAGTAATATGATTAAATTGAACTTAAATTTATCATGAACTTAGTCCTGGTAGTATTTTGCAAATCATGTTGTAGATCAATAGCTCGCGTTGTTGCTTCCCTGTGTTTATTTTTGATATGTTCCTAGAGAAAATTGTGTTGAAAGATGTTAGTAGCAATGATGCGGATTGGATCCGTGATCTGAGGTTTATCCTCATTGATGCACAGAAGAATTATGTCCTTGATGCACCGCTAGGTGACGGACCTATTGCAGGAGCAGATGCAGACGTTATGAACGTTTGGCTAGCTCAATATGATGACTACTTGATAGTTTAGTGCACCATGCTTAATGGCTTAGAATCGGAACTTCAAAGACGTTTTGAACATCATGGACCATATGAGATGTTCCAGGAATTGAAGTTAATATTTCAAACAAATACCCGAGTTGAGAGATATGAAGTCTCCAACAAGTTCTATAGCCAAAAGATGGAGGAGAATCGCTCAACTAGTGAGCATGTGCTCAGATTGTCTGAGTACTACAATCGCTTGAATCAAATGGGAGTTAATCTTCCAGATAAGATAGTGATTGACAGAATTCTCTAGTCACCATCACCAAGTTAGTAGAACTTCGTGATGAACTATGATATGCAAGGGATAACGGAAACGATTCCCAAGCTCTTCGCAATGCGGAAATTGACGAAGGTAGAAATCGAGAAAAACATCAAGTGTTGATGGTAGACAAGACCACTAGTTTCAAGAAAAGGGCAGAGGGAAGAAGGGGAACTTCAAGAAGAACAGCAAGCAAGTTGCTCAAGTGAAGAAGCCCAAGTCTGGTCCTAAGCCTGAGACTAAGTGTTTCTACTGCAAAGGGACTGGTCTCTGGAAGCGGAACTACCCCAAGTGATTGGCAGATAAGAAGGATGGCAAAGTGAACATAAGTATATTTGATATACATGTTATTGATGTGTATTATACTAGTGTTTATAGCAATCCCTCAGTATTTGATACTAGTTCAGTTGCTAAGATTAGTAACTCGAAACGGGAGTTGCAGAATAAACAGAGACTAGTTAAGGGTGAAGTGACGATGTGTGTTGGAAGTGGTTCCAAGATTGATATGATCATCATCGCACACTCCCTATACTTTCGGGATTAGTGTTGAACCTGAATAAGTGTTATTTGGTGTTTGCGTTGAGCATGAATATGATTTGATCATGTTTATTGTAATACGGTTATTCATTTAAGTAAGAGAATAAATTGTTGTTCTGTTTACATGAATAAAACCTTATATGGTTACACACCCAATGAAAATAGTTCGTTGGATCTCGATGGTAGTGATACACATAATCATAATATTGAAACCAAAAGATGCAAAGTTAATAATGATAGTGCAACTTATTTGTAGCACTGCCGTTTAGGTCATATTGGTGTAAAGCACATGAAGAAACTCCATGCTGATGGGATTTTGGAATCACTTGATTATGAATCACTTGATGCTTGCGAACCATGCCTTTTGGGCAAGATGACTAAAACGTCGTTCTCCGGAACAATGAAGCAAGCAACATATTTGTTGGAGATCATACATACTGATGTATGTGGTCCGATGAATATTAAGGCTTGCAGCAGGTATCATTATTTTCTGACCTTCACAGATGATTTGAGCAGATATGGGGATATCTACTTGATGAAACATAAGTCTGAAACATTTGAACAGTTCAAAGAATTTCAGAGTGAAGTGGAAAATCATCGTGACAGGAAAATAAAAGTTTCTACGATATGATCGCAGAGGTAAAATATTTGAGTTACGAGTTTGGCCTTCAATTAAAACAATGTGGAATAGTTTCACAAACTCATGCCACATGGAACACCACAGCATAATGGTGTGTCCGAACGTCATAACCGTACTTTGTTGGATATAGTGCGATCTATGATGTCTCTTACCGATCTACCACTATCGTTTTGGAGTTATGCATTAGAGACAGCTGCATTCACGTTAAATAGGGCACCATCTAAATCCGTTGAGACGACACCATATGAACTATGGTTTGGCAAGAAACCTAAGCTGTCGTTTCTTAAAGTTTGGGACTACGATGCTTATGTGAAAAAGTTTCAACATGATAAGCTCGAACCCAAATCGGAGAAATATGTCTTCATAGGATACCCAAAGGAGACTGTTGGGTACACCTTCTATCACAAATCCGAAGGCAAGACTTTTGTTGCTAAATTCGGAGTTTTTCTAGAGAAGGAGTTTCTCTCGAAAGAAGTGAGTGGGAGGAAAGTAGAACTTGACGAGGTAACTGTACCTGCTCCCTTACTGGAAAGTAGTACATCATAGAAAACTGTTTCAGTGACACCTACACCGGTTAGTGAGGAAGCTAATGATAATAATCATGAAACTTCAGATCAAGATACTGCTGAACCTCGTAGATCAACCAGAGTAAGATCCGCACCAGAGTGGTACGGTAATCCTGTTCTGGAAGTCATGCTACTAGATCATGATGAACCTACAAACTATGAAGAAGCGATGGTGAGCCCAGATTCCGCAAAGTGGCTTGAAGCCATGAAATCTGAGATGGGATCCATGTATGAGAACAAAGTATGGACTTTGGTTGACTTGCCCGATGATCGGCAAGCAATTGAGAATAAATGGATCTTCAAGAAGAAGACTGACACTGATGGTAATGTTACTGTCTACAAAGCTCGACTTGTTGCAAAAGGTTTTCGGCAAGTTCAAGGAATTGACTACGATGAGACCTTCTCACCCGTAGCGATGCTTAAGTCTGTCCGAATCTTGTTAGCGATTGCCGCATTTTATGATTATGAAATTTGGCAGATGGATGTCAAAACTGCAGAATGGATTTCTGGAAGAAAAGTTGTATACGATGCAACTAGAAGGTTTTGTCAATCCTAAAGGTGTTAACTAAATATGCAAGCTCCAGCGATCCATCTATGGACTGGTGCAAGAATCTCGGAGTTGGAATATACGCTTTGATAAGTTGATCAAAGCATATAGTTTTATACAGACTTGCGGTGAAGCCTGTATTTACAAGAAAGTGAGTGGGAGCACTACATAATTTCTGATAAGTATATGTGAATGACATATTGTTGATCGGAAATAATGTAGAATTATTCTGCAAAGCATAAAGGAGTGTTTGAAAGGAGTTTTTCAAAGAAAGACTTTGGTGAAGCTGCTTACATATTGAGCTTCAAGATCTATAGAGATAGATCAAGACGCTTGATAAGTTTTTTCAATGAGTACATACCTTGATAAGATTTTGAAGTAGTTCAAAATGGAGCAGTCAAAGAAAGAGTTTTTGCCTGTATTAAAAGGTGTGAAATTGAGTAAGACTCAAAGCCCGACCACGACAGAAGATAGAAATAGAATGAAAGTCATTCCCTATGCCTCAGCCATAGGTTCTATAAAGTATGCCATGCTGTGTACCAGATCTATTGTATACCCTACATTGTGTTAAGCAAGGGAGTACAATAGTGATCTAAGAGTAGATCACTGGACAACGGTCAAAATTATCCTTAGTGGAATAAGGAAATATTTCTCAATTATGGAGGTGACAAAAAAAAGGTTCGTCGTAAAAGGTTACGTCGATGCAAGTTTTGACACAGATCTGGATGACTCTAAGTCTCGATCTAGATACATATTGAAAGTGGGAGCAATAAGCTAGAGTAGCTCCGTGCAGAGCATTGTATTTTTTTTGAGGAATTAGTGACAGTGGGAGAGGCTCCCACTGACTTTGTATTACTCACAACAGAACAGTTACATTTGTGTTACATAGGGTTATTAGGCCCCCCGGCCATGATTGATACCAAGCTAGCTGCCCAAACTAACAATGAAACCAGAGAGGAAAGGATGAACCTTCTCAGGACAGTTATGGGTCACCAAACCCAGCAAATGTTTAAATCTAGCTAACCATGCCCCGAACGAGTGCGGGATCCTCCTGAAATGTTGGTTGTTCCTTTCCATCCACAGGCTCCAAGCAGCAAGCAAGAAGATGTCCATGAATAGCGGCCGACGCCAGTCATCTCTACCACCATGCAAAATGGCAAGCCTGTTGTTCCCCCCTGGCCACATCAGACCAATCCTACTCCAGCATTGTTGGGCAAAAGGGCACGTGAAGAAGAGATGTTCCACGGTTTCCTCGGGTGGGTTTTGGCAGAGCATGCAAGTATAGTCGCCCCCATCCACATTATAGTGCCGCCGCTTCAGCATATTCCTGGTGTTCAACCGATCTACCATAAGCAGCCACCCAAACATCTTGAACTTGATCGGGCATTTGGATTTCCATAGCCATCCAAAGGCCTCATCAGCCATTACCTGCCTGAAGCAGTGGATATAGTATTTCTTAGACGAGTATCGTCCCAGGTCACAGACCCAAGTATCAACCGATCCACTGTCCAGACCGACGTGTGCGGACCCTTGTTGTATCTCTCTGATCTCTTCCCTGGCCTGGATTGAAAGAGGTAGACTGAAGATCGAGGCAGGATCAGTGGATTTGAGGATCTTGGCAACAGAATCATCCTCATTCAGAGCATATGAGAATGCCCGCGGATGCGTATCCATCAATGCGGAGGCTGGGTCCCCAAACCAGACATCCTTCCAGAATAGTGAGGTGCGACCATCTCCGGGGACAACCCTGGTGATCCCACGGAAGATTCCACTGAGCTGCATTACATCTTTCCACCAGAAGGAACCCACTGGCTCGGCGGTGTGCGGCACCTTGTTCGGCTAGTGCGTCTCCCAGATCAGCTGAACCCAGGGTACATCTTCACGATTGTAGAATTTGAACAAGTATTTTAGGAGAAGCGCGGTATTTTGTATTCTGACATTAATAACACCAAGGCCACCACACCGTTTCGGTCGATAGACAAGCTCCCATGCAGCAAGGGACTTGGATTTGATCCCATCATCAGAATTTTTTGCCCATAGACAATAGCGGCGGAGTTTGTCCAGGTGTTCAACTATTTTTGGGTGTAGCTTGATCGTACACATTGCATATATCAACATGGAGGTGACCACCGAATTGACCAACGTTAGTTTGGCCCCTGAGGACATCAGTGATAGGGCAGTGGAGGTTTTCCTCTCAACCGAATGAACTAATGGCATGAGATCAAGAACAGTCGGCCTCGTCGTCCCCATGGGAAGACCAAGGTATGTAAACGGCAGGGAACCAACCGAGCAACCAAACACTTCCGCCAACCCCCCGGCACGCTGGTGGTCAACGTTGATGGGTATGAGGGTCGATTTATGGAAGTTAATTTTGAGCCCTACCGAAGCCGCATAATCCTCCAAGATAAGTTTCATGCGGATTGCCTGTGTAGGACAAGCTTGCATAACCAAGATCGTGTCGTCAGCATACTGCACCACCGGGAAGTCACCTACATTTTCACGTGGGATGGGTAGCTCTAGCAATCCCTGAGCATAAGCATCATTGATCGCAGCTTGTAGCAGATCAACTGCAAGAACAAAGATTAGTGGCGAGAGAGGGTCACCCTGTCGTACTCCACATTTGCATTTGAATTTCCGGCCAGGAACGCCATTCAAGAGGACTGACGAAACTCCCAAGCCAAAAATCAGTTCCATCCAGCCCAGCCACCTATCATCAAAACCCATATGTTTCATGATTTCCAACATGGGGGCATGCTCGATCGTGTCAAAGGCCTTAGCAAAGTCTAGTTTGAGCAATATGATCTCTCTCCCAAACGAGTGGCACTGATGAATGTATTCGTACGACCACGCGAGACAATCCTGGATGGTCCTACCTTTGATAAACCCATACTGATTCCTGTGAATAATTTTTAGAATCACTTTCTGCAGTCGGTTCGCCAGGATCTTTGTAATGACTTTTAGACAACAGTTCAGTAAGGTGATTGGTCTGAAGTCATTAGCCGTCTCCGGAGAGAAATTTTTGGGAATCAAGGTGATGTAACCCTCACTTATGCTAGTGATATCCAGACCACCTGCATGAAATGCGTGACAGAGATCATAGAAATTTGTCTTGATAATTTGCCAGCACTTCTTAAGGAAACAACCATTAAACCCATCCGGGCCAGGTGCTCTGTCATTCGGCATTTCCTTAACAACAGCATCTATTTCATCATTGGAGAATGGCGCGCTCAGCTGATCCAATCCATCAATCCTGCGAATGATCCTAGAAAGATCAAATTTCATGTTGGTAGGTTTAGAAGAACCCAAACGGTCCCTGTATGTATTGAACAGTACCCCCTCCTTGCCAACATGGTCATGTATATCGACCTCCCCAACTCTGAGCATGGCAATAGTGTTGTGTCTGTACCTCTCTGTGGCCAAAGACTGAAAGAGCTTTGTGTTTTCATCGGCAAAACGAAAGTACCTGATCGTACACCTCTTTCGCCAGTACTCATTCTAGTATTTGAGCAAGGCCTGTAGATGGTTTTTCAGTATCTTCCTGAAGTTTGACTCCTGAACATATAGGGGTCGTCTGTCCTCAAGTGCATCCATGTTTGCCAGAGCCTCATTACTGATTTGAATCAGAACTTTAAGTTTGGAGACACCCTTACTCCAACGCTTGAGATCATATCTCAGAATTGTAAGCTTTTTGCAAATTCGCGCCGCCGCATTGGGTGCGTGACATGATTTAGACCATGAACCAGCAACAACCTCCATGAACCCCTCATGATCTGTCCAAAAATTCTCAAACCTAAAAAGCCTGGACCATGGGATGCTTGATTCAATCGTGACCACGCACGGAATGTGGTCAGACACTGGCTTCCCCAGGGGCAAGACCATTGTGTTAGGGTATTTGGTGGTCCAATCAGACGACGTGAAAAACCAATCTAACTGTTCGAGCAGAGGATCATCTTGCATGTTACTCCATGTGTATGCACGGCCTTTAACTGGTAGTTCCATTAGTGATTGTGCGCGGATGATCTCATTGAATAGTAGCATGTCCGCAGCGTTGCCACCTGACTTGTTTCTGTTATTCGTGGAACGAATAAAGTTAAAGTCACCCAGAATTAACCAATTGTCGTCATCAGGGATATTAAGCTCAAAAAGCCAGTTTGTAAAGTCCAGTCTGCGCTGACCAGAGCAGGGGCCATAAACATTGACTAGATTCCACGAATCATGTGACTGCGTGTCCACGAAAGAGATCCCAATGGCAAAAGAATCCACAAACCAAGATGTACCAGTAAAAACAGCACTATTCCAGATAACGATGAGGCCCCCAGAAGCCCCCACTGACGGTGCAAAAACAAATTTATCGAAGCGCTTAGGGCAGAAAGTCTTAATAAAAGCAGGATCGAAGGATTCATGTTTAGTTTCCTGGATACATAGCACAGAACAACCGCTAGTATCAATTGCATTCCTAATAGCCAAAAGTTTTTCATCAGAGTTTATGCCTCTGATGTTCCACGAGAGCACATTCCACGATTTATTCATCAGTCGGGTAGACTTCAGTGCTCAGCTTCCCCGGACGAGCTCTGATCATCCAGCAGCTTGTTACGGGAGATGGCTTCCGGAGGAATTCCACAGTTGCGCCCCATCTGTTGAAGATCCTCGATCGGCGTTGGTGGGGGGCAATCGGCAATGGGCACCTGCACAAGAGCAGCAGCCAAAGAAACAGCATTGACAAAAGGAATGTCTCGAGGTTTCACCCTTGATTTTGAACGCCTTGCGTCCGGAGCATGGTTGATTTTGAAACCATCGTACTTGTTGGATCTATTGCTTCGTATGACAGTGGTTGTGTCCAATGGCACTAGCATGTTACTATGTTGATTAGCATTGAACACAGAGGAAGACGCAAGCACCTGGAGCGTAGTAGGCTGGTCTGATGAAAGCATCATCTGAGTCTCCTCATCCGCTGAGACGAGCTGTGGAAGCGCCTTGAGGCCAGGAGACTGTTCCGGCAGATCCCAATTCACAGCATTGAAACGAGCCCTGGGTTTAGGCGAAAGCATACCAGATGGGACAGTGACTCTCCCCCACTGAAGTGCAGAAGCAAAGATCCTTGAGAAGATGTCAGGTTTCGGCACCATACACTCAATCCAAACTGCCGCCGCTGCATTAAGATGATTCTGAATAATCTGAAAGGGGTTGAGGGGCATCATCACAGGAGAATTGTGTTGCAGGGTGATAGTGGGCGTATAAATGCGTTTGAGCATGCCCCCAATCCAGAGCAAGAACTCATAGTCAACTGCAACCTGAAGAAAAAGAGAGTTTCCTCCAGCCCTGACGAACTCCCTCCTGGCTGCAGGACTGCCATTCACAAATCCATCAGCCAAAGCATCTACTGCTTGAAACTCCGAGTCAGATGACCAAATGTCAAATAAATTATCCTGCACATTATGCTCCGGGTCCACACCATCCATGAGGGACGGACCATCATACTGAAAGAAAGTCCTAAAGTTGAAACCAGTGTAGGGTGGAGTTACCACAGGCCACACACCCCACCCATTGTTCTGAACATCATTAACTGGTTCAGGAGCATTCCAGGCCTCCGCATTCAAAGCATCCTGAGCAGCCATCTCATCAATCCTTGCTTGTTGCATGAGGGTATAGTAAGGAAGCTGGTATGGGTGTGGAGATGCATTCAAAAGTGGTGGAGTGTCCTCATTACCAACCAAGTTCGGTATAGTATTCCTGCCATTCAGAACATAAACTGGTACAGACCACGAACGAGCAAGACCCGGTAGTAAACCAACCCTAGTAATGACCAGACTATGCGGCACCTCCGCAACATCTTTGATATGGCATTTAACAAGGACTCTGGCCTTGTTCTGACCCGGGCGGGGCCAGGCAAGCATTTTCCCAAAGTGTGAGACTGCCTTATGAACATAATGCTCTGTTTGGTAGTCCATTGGAAAAGCAAGAAACATGACCCAAGCTTCATATTCAAAAGCAGGCATACGCATATTGATGCTCTCATCATGCGGAACTAGTGAAAAAGTGGAATCCTCAGACAAAGCATGTGGACCTTCTCTAATAGCAGCATCTCTACTCTCCATATCCGCAAACACAACACATCCAATCCCCAGCGGGTAAACAAAGTCATCTAGCAGTTCATACTCTAAATCTCCAACAATAATGCGGCAGACCTCAGCTAGCCATAACTCCTTCTGATGATCAGGGACCGGAGGGTGGACGGAGACAATGGCGTACCTATCATGATTCAGAGGCGGATCATCCACCACCATGACATGTCTCTGGACCCGGTGAGCCGGCCCGCGATCAAAGGTAGATCCGTCTGGATTGAAGGCGAAGGGGCTCACGGGGAAGTTCGCCATGGGTGACGAAGCCGGGGACTGCTTGAGAGATTTCGCCGGAGCAGGGGATGGAGATTGCTTGCTGAGAGCCGATGGGGAGAAGAGTCGAGATGGCGGAGGCGTGGGTGTAGAACTCGAGGAGAGCGTCGTAACACTCGATTGGGGTTTTTGGCAGGCAGAATTGACTACACCCTGACCGGGTAGGCGTATCGTCAAGCAATGGGGGTTAGCCACTTCTGCGTGGAACGGGATTATCTGTTGCCGTTTCGAAAGGCAACCACCATGCGGATCCC
The DNA here is from genome assembly GCF_018294505.1 of Triticum aestivum. Lineage (NCBI taxonomy): Eukaryota > Viridiplantae > Streptophyta > Magnoliopsida > Poales > Poaceae > Triticum > Triticum aestivum. Next base: position 379,154,984 of record NC_057794.1, read on the forward strand.
CAGTAGCACGGGCCATACCAACATCCACAGAGATACCTACCTCAGATGCACCCGCGGTAGCCCGAGGCAAGATCCTCTCCGATTGTGGTAGATTTTTCTTTTTCCAAGCCCATCGGGGTAGAGAGGCACAAGCCGGAAGCTTACGTGACTTGTGGCCCAAACGATGACATAGAGGACAGCGACGAAGCCCAGGACAAAGCCTGGTTATGTGGTTAACTGCAGAACATGCATTACACTGAAGGCCCAAAGGGTCCGCGCCTACTCTGCATGGCTCATGCTTGCGAGCATCAGTACGTGTAGACATGCAGGCACATGTCCCAGAAATATCCCCACAACCTTGACAAAATATTCCAGTGCACGAATCATCAACATGGCCGAGACAATCACAGAGAGAACAATGCAAAAGTCTTTTGTAAATGTATTCCTTGGTGGGGACTGAAGTGATTTGCACCAGAAGCTTAACACTATCATTATCATAACCGGCCTGCCAGCCATCGAGAATAGCAAATAATTTCTCATCCGAAATTGAATCCCATAATCCCATAATATATCCTTCCCCATGAAAAGATGGCAACCGTCCAGGAATATCGTGAGAAATAGGTATAGATATGGAACCAATCCGAAAAGAATCCTTAGAATCCGGAGATGAAAAACTACCAAAGAAGATCCGATCTGAAGGCTCGCCGGAATGCAAGTCCGTCGGCGGCTTAATGAAACCCAAATTCTGCAGAACTGGTAATGAGGCGGGATCCAGTGGTAATTTACTCTGAGTAGAGAGCCATTTAGATTTGATCGCTGGGCCAGGTGATGAAGCCAGACCAGTTAGCTCAGAATCAGCGTGCCAAGAATGAATTAGTGGACGAGAAACCCCAGATCGATGAAGGTGAAAATGGCAGATGAAGTCCGGCCAAATTCGGTCTCTCAATCCAAAAATGAAATGTCCCACACGATTTGAGGCCACTGAGAAACGAAAAAGCCGATCACCCAAGCGCAAGACATTAAAACTGGCAGCGAGACCTCCAATACATGACTGAAGAGCCAAACCCACCGAATCCACCGAGAGGGGAAAAGAGGCCGAAGAGAAGGAAACTTCAAGGAAGAATTCCTTGGAGCCGGGGTTGGGGACGAAGTGAACCGTAGATCCAAACCTAGCACGCACCTGTGCTTCAACCTTGAGGCCGGGGGAGAAATCCCAGTGGAGGAGGCCGTCCATTGGGGTCGTCGAGAGGCGATCATAGGGTTAGACCCTAGAATCGCCATGAGAGTCGCCTGAGGTGGGTGGAGGAGGGAGTCGCATGGTGGGGCTAAACCTATCTTTCAAACGGATGTTGTCTAGTCCTCAGGGCCGTGCAGAGCATTGTAGACATAGAATTTTGCAAAATACATACGGATCTGAATTTGGTAGGCCCGTTGACTAAATTTCTCTCACAAGCAAAACATGATCATTCTTTGGGTGTTAATCACATAGCGATGTGAACTAGATTATTGAATCTAGTAAACCCTTTGGATGTTAGTCACATGAAGATGTGAACCAATCACATAAAGATGTGAACTATTGGTGTTAATTACATAGCGATGTGAACTAGATTATTGACTCTAGTGCAAGTGGGAGACTGAAGGAAATATGCCCTAGAGGCAATAATAAAGTTATTATTTATTTCCTTATATCATGATAAATGTTTATTATTCATGCTAGAATTGTATTAACCGGAAACATAATACATGTGTGAATACATAGACAAACAGAGTGTCACTAGTATGCCTCTACTTGACTAGCTCATTAATCAAAGATGGTTATGTTTCCTAACCATAGACAAAGTAGTTGTTATTTGATTAATGGGATCACATCATTAGTTGAATGATCTGATTGACATGACCCATTCCATTAGCTTAGCACCCGATCGTTTAGTATGTTGCTATTGCTTTCTTCATGACTTATACATGTTCCTATAACTACGAGATTATGCAACTCCCGTTTACCGGAGGAACACTTTGGGTACTACCAAACGTCACAATGTAACTGGGTGATTATAAAGGAGTACTACAGGTGTCTCCAATGGTACATGTTGGGTTGGCGTATTTCGAGATTAGGTTTTGTCACTCCGATTGTCGGAGAGGTATCTCTAGGCCCCCTCGGTAATGCACATCACATAAGCCTTGCAAGCATTGCAACTAATGAGTTAGTTGCGAGATGATGTATTACAGAACGAGTAAAGAGACTTGCCGGTAACGAGATTGAACTAGGTATTGGATACCGACTATCGAATCTCGGGCAAGTAACATACCGATGACAAAGGGAACAACATATGGTGTTATGCGGTTTGACCGATAAAGATCTTCGTAGAATATGTAGGAGCCAATATGGGCATCCAGGTCCCGCTATTGATTATTGACCAGAGACGTGTCTCGGTCATATCTACATTGTTCTCAAACCCGTAGGGTCCGCACGCTTAAGGTTACGATGACAGTTATATTATGAGTTTATGCATTTTGATGTACCGAAGGTTGTTCGGAGTCCCGGATGTGATCATGGACATGACGAGGAGTCTCGAAATGGTCGAGACGTAAAGATTGATATATTGGCAGCCTATGTTTGGATATCGAAAGTGTTCCGGGTGAAATCGGGATTTTACCGGAATACCGGGAGGGTTACCGGAACCCCCCGGGAGCTATATGGGCCATAGTGGGCCTTGGTGGAAAAGAGAAGGGGCTGCCCTAGATGGGCTGCGCGCCTCCCCTTCCCCTAGTCCTATTAGGACTAGGAGAGGTGGCCGGCCCCCTCCTCCTCTTTTCCCCCTCCGCGAATCCTATTCCAACTAGGATTGGGGGGGGGGGGAGGGAGAATCCTACTCCCAGAGGGAGTAGGACTCTCCTGCGCCCTCCTCCTTGGACGGCCAGCCTCCCCCCTCTACTCCTTTATATACGGAGGCAGGGGGCACCTCTAGACACACAAGTTGATCCACGTGATCTATTCCTTAGCCGTGTGCGGTGCCCCCTGCCACCATATTCCTCGATAATACTGTAGCGGAGTTTAGGCGAAGCCCTGCTGCTGTAGTACATCAAGATCGTCACCACGCCGTCGTGCTGACGGAACTCTTCCTCGACACTTTGCTGGATCGGAGTCCGGGGATCGTCATCGAGCTGAACGTGTGCTCGAACTCGGAGGTGCCGTACTTTCGGTGCTTGATCAGTTGGATCGTGAAGACGTACGACTACTTCCTCTATGTCGTGTCAGCGCTTTTGCAGTCGGTCTGCGTTGGGTACGTAGACAACACTCTCCCCTCTCGTTGCTATGCATCACATGATCTTGTGTGTGCGTAGGAATTTTTTTGAAATTACTATGTTCCCCAACAATAACCAGCCACCCGGGTTTGTACATAATTTAGGACCTGAACCTTCGGAACACTCAAAAGCATCTCGATGTTACTCATTGTTTAGTTGTGGTGATGATGATGAACATAAAAAAAGGTTAATTCAAGTGAAAGGTAACAATTGGCAAACAATATTACGTAATTGTGTCACATCCCAGATTTTCCCCAAATCTGGTATGTTGAAATTTCACAGGGAATTAAAAAATTTCTAGGAAAAGCCCATGATTGCCTAGGATTGCTTGTAATTGACCTTGAATTTCTGGATTGATTGATTGTTTTCCTAGGAAGGTGATACATCTCCAATGCATCTATAATTTATGAAGTATTCATGCCATGTTTATAACAATTTTATATGGTTTTGATATGTTTGCATGGAACTAATCCGGACTGGCGCTGTTTTCAGCAGAACTACCATGGTGTTGTTTTTTGTGCAGAAATAAAAGTTCTCTAAATGCAACGAAACTTTTTGACGATTCTTTTGAACAAAAGAGGCACTAGAAGCTTCTCGGGAGGCCCGGAAGAGCCACGAGGCGGGAACAACCCACCAGGGTGCGCCAGCCCCTCAAAGCCCATCTTTGCGTCAAACCAATGCCAAAAAATCCTATAAATACAGAAACCCCCAGAAATAACCCTAGATCAGAAGTTCCGCCACCACAAGCCCTGTAGCAACGAAAAACCAATCTAGACCATGTCACGGTGATACGTCCATTTTGCATCATGCTTTTATACCAATATTTATTGCATTATGGGCCGTTATTACACATTATGTCAGAATACTTATGCCTATTCTCTCTTATTTACAAGGTTTACATGAAGAGGGAGAATGTCGGCAGCTGGAATTCTGGGCTGGAAAAGGAGCAAATATTAGAGACCTATTCTGCGCAACTCCAAAAGTCCTGAAACTCCACGGGAGTTATTTTCAGAATATATATAAAAAATTGGGCGAAGAAAGTGCCAGAGGGGGGCCACCCACCATCCACGAGGGTGGGGGGCGCGCCCTACCCCCTGGGTGCGCCCCTGCCTCGTGGGCCCCCTGGCAGGCCTCCGGTGCCCATCTTCTGCTATATGAGGTCTTTCGCCCTGGAAAAACTCATAAGCAAGCTTACGGGACGAAACTCCGTCGCCACGAGGTGGAACCTTGGCGGAACCAATCTAGGGCTCCGGCGGAGCTGTTCTGTTGGGGAAACTTCCCTCCGGGAGAGGGAAACCATCACCATCGTCATCACCATCGATCCTCTCATCGGGAGGGGGTCAATCTCCATCAACATCTTCATCAGTACCATCTCATCTCAAACCCTAGTTCATCTCTTGTATCCAATCTTTGTCCCAAAACCTCAGATTGGTACCTGTGGGTTGCTAGTAGTGTTGATTACTCCTTGTAGTTGATGCTAGTTGGTTTACTTGGTGGAAGATCATATGTTCAGATCCTTTATGCATATTAATACCCCTCAGATTATGAACATGAATATGATTTGTGAGTAGTTACGTTTGTTTCCGAGGACATGGGAGAAGTCTTGCTATAAGTAGTCATGTGAATTTGGTATTCGTTCGATATTTTGATGAGATATATGTTGTTTTTCCTCTAGTGGTGTTATGTGAACGTCGACTGCATGATACTTCACCATTGTTTGGGCCTAGAGGAAGGCATTGGGAAGTAATAAGTAGATAATGGGTTGCTAGAGTGACAGAAGCTTAAAACCTAGTTTATGCGTTGCTTCGTAAGGGGCTGATTTGGATCCACATGTTTCATGCTATGGTTAGGTTTACCTTAATACTTCTTTTGTAGTTGCGGATGCTTGCAATAGGGGTTAATCATAAGTGGTATGCTTGTCCAAGGAAGGGTAGTACTAGGGCTGGCAAAAAAGCTCAATGCTCGCGAGCTAAACGAGTAGCTCGTGACTCGGCTCGAATCGCCTCGAACTCGAAAAATAACGAGTCGAGCCGAGCTTTATTTTAAGATCGTTTATAGACCAAGTTAAACGAGCCAATCTCACGAGTACTCATATAACTCGTTAGGCTCGGTAAAATAGATCAGCCACACCCAATACAAAAAAAGACCAGCCACTCAACACCCTACATCCCAGGCGCACAACACAAGGCCCACACATTGAAGGCCCAGCCGCCTAGGAGACTCATGTGTTACAAGGAAATTACAATTGTTTAGTGATATATATGTTTAATATATACATAATCATTTTTATCATATTTGAGGGCTTTATGTTCATATCTTTAACGAGCTTAACAAGCTAAACGAGCCAGCTCGCAAGTTATACGAGTCAAGCCAATCTTGGGTTTGAGCTTGTTATAGTAACGAGTCGAGTCGAGCTAGCTCGTTAACGAAACGAGCTCTAGCGAGTCAAGCCGGGTTGGCTCGACTCGGCTCGAATTCCAGCCCTAGGCAGTACCCAAGCACCGGTCCACCCACATATCAAATTATCAAAGTACTGAACACGAATCATATGAGCGTGATGAAAACTAGCTTGACGATAATTCCCATGTGTCCTCGGGAGCGCTTTCCTTTATATAAGAGTTTTTCCGGGCTTGTCCTTTGCTACAAAAAGGATTGGGCCATCTTGCTGCACCTTATTTACTTTTATTACTTGTTACCCGTTACAAATTACCTTATCACAAAACTATCTGTTATCGATAATTTCAGTGCTTGCAGAGAATACCTTATTGAAAAATGCTTATCATTTCCTTCTACTCCTCGTTGGGTTCGACACTCTTACTTATCGAAAGGACTACGATAGATCCCCTATACTTGTGGGTCATCAAGACTCTTTTCTGGCGCCATTACCGGGGAGTGAAGTGCCTTTGGTAAGGAAAAATTTATATAGTGTGCTGAAATTTGCTGTCACTCGTTACTATGGAACATAATCCTTTGAGGGGCTTGTTCGGGGTATCTTCACCCCGACCAGTAGAGCAAAGAGTTGCTCCTCAACCTACTGAACCTACTAAAAATGTTCACTTTTAAATTCCTTCGGGTATGATAGAGAAACTGCTAGCTAATCCTTTTACAGGAGATGGAACATTGCATCCCGATTTGCACCTAATCTATGTGGATGAAGTTTGTGGATTGTTTAAGCTTGCAGGTATGCCCGAGGATGTTATCAAGAAGAAGGTTTTCCCTTTATCTTTGAAGGGAAAGGCATTGACATGGTTTAGGCTATGTGATGATATGGGATCATGGAACTCCAACCGATTGAAATTGGAATTTCATCAGAAGTTTATCCTATGCATCTTGTTCATCGTGATTGTAATTATATATATAATTTTTGGCCGAGCGAAGGAGAAAGCATCGCTCAAGCTTGGGGGAGGCTGAAGTCAATGTTATATTCATGCCCCAATCATGAGCTCTCAAGAGAAATTATTATTCAAAATTTTTATGCTCGGCATCAAGGACGGAGCAGACCAACTCTTGGTGAAGGACGAGGAGATTAAGCATAGATGGCGGGAGTACTTCGAGAAGCTGTTCAATGGGGAGAATGAGAGTTCTACCATTGAACTAGATGACTCCTTTGATGAGACCAGCATGCATTTTGTGCGGCGAATCCAGGAGTCTGAGGTGAAGGAGGCTTTAAAAAGGATGAAAGGAGGCAAGGCGATGGGCCCTGATTGTATCCCCATTAAGGTGTGGAAAGGTCTCGGGGACATAGCAATAGTATGGCTAACCAAGCTTTTCAACCTCATTTTTCGGGCAAACAAGATGCCAGAAGAATGGAGACGGAGTATATTAGTACCAATCTTCAAGAACAAGGGGGATGTTCAGAGTTGTACTAATTACCGTGGAATTAAGCTGATGAGCCATACAATGAAGCTATGGGAGAGAGTCATTGAGCACCGCTTAAGAAGAATGGCAAGCGTGACCAAAAATCAGTTTGGTTTCATGCCTGGGAGGTCGACCATGGAAGCCATTTTCTTGGTACGACAACTTATGGAGAGATATAGGGAGCAAAAGAAGGACTTGCATATGGTGTTCATTGACTTGGAGAAGGCCTATGATAAGATACCGCGGAATGTCTTGTGGTGGGCCTTGGAGAAACACAAAGTCCCAGCAAAGTACATTACCCTCATCAAGGACATGTATGATAATGTTGTGACAAGTGTTCGAACAAGTGATGTCGAGACCGATGACTTCCCGATTAAGATAGGACTGCATAAGGGGTCAGCTTTAAGCCCTTATCATTTTGCATTGGTGATGGATGAGGTCACAAGGGATATACAAGGAGATATCCCATGGTGTATGCTCTTTGCGGATGATGTGGTGCTAGTTGACGATAGTCAGACGGGGGTAAATAGGAAGTTAGAGTTATGGAGACAAACCTTGGAATCGAAAGGGTTTAGGCTTAGTAGAACTAAAACCGAGTACATGATGTGCGGTTTCAGTACTACTAGGTGTGAGGAGGAGGAGGTTAGCCTTGATGGCCAGGTGGTACCTCGGAAGGACACCTTTCGATATTTGGGGTCAATGTTGCAGGAGGATGGGGGTATTGATGAAGATGTGAACCATCAAATCAAAGCCGGATGGATGAAGTGGCGCCAAGCTTCTGGCATTCTCTGTGACAAGAGAGTGCCACAAAATCTAAAAGGCAAGTTCTACAGGACGGCGGTTCGACCAACAATGTTGTATGGCGCGGAGTGTTGGCCGACTAAAAGGCGACATGTTCAACAGTTAGGTGTGGCGGAGATGCGTATGTTGAGATGGATGTGTGGCCACACGAGGAAGGATCGAGTCTGGAATGATGATATATGAGATAGAGTTGGGGTAGCACCAATTGAGGAGAAGCTTGTCCAACATCATCTGAGATGGTTTGGGCATATTCAGCGCAGGCCTCCAGAAGCTCCAGTGCATAGCGGATGGCTAAAGCGTGCGGAGAATGTCAAGAGAGGGCGGGGTAGACCGAATTTGACATGGGAGGAGTCCGTTAAGAGAGACCTGAAGGATTGGAGTATCACCAAAGAGCTAGCTATGGACAGGGGTGCGTGGAAGCTTGCTATCCATGTGCCAGAGCCATGAGTTGGTTGCGAGATCTTATGGGTTTCACCTCTAGCCTACCCCAACTTGTTTGGGATTAAAGGCTTTGTTGTTGTTGTTGTTGTTGTTGTTGTTGTTGTTGTTGTTGTTGTTGTTGTTGTTGTTGTTGTTGTTGTTGTTGTTGTTGTTGTTGTTGGCTTTCTCTCAATAATCGCTCCATGCTCGATACTTCTTGTACTGGTTCTTTTATGATGAAGACTATTGAATCCAAATGGGATTTATTGGAAAGAATTAAATGCAACTCTGAAGATTGGGACCTCGACAGAGGTAAGGAGTCAGTTATAACACCTAAGTTTGATTGTGTTAAATCTTTTATGGATACCGATGTTTTCCGTGAATTTAGCACTAAATATGGACTTGACTCTGAGATAGTAGCTTCTTTCTATGAATCCTTTGCTACTCATGTTGATCTCCCTAAGGAGAAGTGGTTTAAATATAATCCTCCAATTGAAGTAAAAGTAGTTGAACCTATTAAAGTTGAAGAAAATACTATCACTTATAATGTTGATCCTATTGTTCCTACTGCTTATATTGAGAAACCACCTTTCCCTGTTAAAATAAAGGATCATTCTAAAGCTTCAACTGTGGTTCATAAGAGTAATACTAGAACACATACACACCCTGAGCAAATTAAAGTTGAACCTAGTATTGCTATGGTTAAAGATATCTTGGCCGATAATATTGATGGGCATGTTATTTATTTCTGTGATGAAGCTTCTAGAATTGCTAGACCCGACACTAAGGGTAAACATAGACCTGTTGTTGGCATGCCTGTTATTTCTCTTAAAATAGGAGATCATTGCTATCATGTCTTATGTGATATGGGTGCTAGTGCAAGTGCAATACCTCATTCCTTATACAAAGAAATTATGCATGATATTACACCCGCCGAGATAGAAGAGATTGATGTTACAATTAAGCTTGCTAATAGAGATACTATTTCACCCGTTGGGATTGTTAGAGATGTTGAAGTCCTGTGTGGGAAGGTTAAATACCCTACTGATTTTCTTGTTCTTGGTTCCCCACAAGATGACTTTTGTCCAATTATATTTGGTAGACCCTTCTTGAATAGTATTAATGCTAGGATAGACTGCAAAAAGGATGTTGTTACTATTGGTTTGGGGGATATGTCCCATGAGTTTAATTTTGCTAAATTTCGTAGAAAACCCCATGATAAAGAATTGCCTAGTAAAGATGAAATTATTGGTCTTGCTTCTATTGCCATTTCTCCTAATGATCCTTTAGAACAATATTTGCTAGACCATGAAAATGATATGTTTATGAATGAAAGAAGGGAAATAGATGAAGTATTCTTTAAACATGGACCTATTTTGAAACACAACTTGCCTGTTGAAATCCTAGGGGATCCTCCTCCACCTAAGGGTGATCCCGTGTTTGAGCTTAAACCATCACCTGATACTCTTAAATATGCTTATCTTGATGAGAAAAAGATATATCCTATTATTATTAGTGCTAACCTTTCAGAGCATGAAGAAAAGAAATTATTGAAAACTCTGAAGAAGCATCGTGCTTCTATTGGATATACTCTTGATGATCTTAAGGGCATTAGTCCCACTCTATGCCAACACAAAATAAAATTGGAGAAAGACGCTAAACTGGTTGTTGATCACCAACGACGGTTAAATCCTAAGATGAAAGAAGTGGTAAGAAAAGAAAATCTAAAACTTCTGGAGGTAGGTATAATCTATCCCATTGCTGATAGTCAGTGGGTAAGTCCTGTCCATTGTGTCCCTAAGAAGGGAGGTCTTACTGTTGTTCCTAATGATAATGATGAATTGATCCCACAAAGAATTGTTACAAGTTATAGAATGGTAATTGATTTCTGCAAACTAAATAAAACTACTAAAAATGATCATTACCCTTTACCTTTTATTGATCAAATGCTAGAATGATTATCCAAACATACACATTTTTCTTTCTAGATGGTTATTCTGGTTTCTCTCAAATACCTGTGTCAAAAGAGGATCAAGAAAAGACCACTTTTACTTGCCCTTTCGGTACCTTTGCTTATAGACGTATGCCTTTTGGTTTATGCAATGCACCTGCTACCTTTCAAAGATGTATGACTGCTATATTCTCTGACTTTTGTGAAAAGATTGTTGAGGTTTTCATGGATGATTTCTCCGTATATGGAACTTCTTTGATGATTGCTTAAACAACCTTGATCGAGTTTTGCAGAGATGTGAAGAAACTAATCTTGTCTTGAATTGGGAGAAGTGTCACTTTATGGTTAATGAAGGTATTGTCTTGGGGCATAAAATTTCTGAAATAGGTATTGAAGTTGATAAAGCTAAAGTTGATGCTATTGAAAAGATGCCGTGTCCTAAGGACATCAAAGGTATAAGAAGTTTCCTTGGTCATGCTGGTTTTTATAGGAGGTTCATTAAGGACTTCTCTAAAATCTCTAGGCCTCTGACTAATCTCTTACAAAAAGAAGTTCCTTTTGTCTTTGATGATGATTGTGTACAAGCATTTGAAATACTTAAGAAAACCTTGATTTCTGCACCTATTGTTCAGCCACCTGATTGGAATTTACCCTTTGAAATTATGTGTGATGCTAGTGATTATGTTGTACGGGCTGTTCTAGGACAAAGAGTTGATAAGAAATTAAATGTTATCCAATATGCTAGTAAAACTCTAGACGGTGCCCAGAGAAATTATGCTACTACTGAAAAAGAATTTTTAGCAGTTGTATTTGCTTGTGATAAGTTCAAACCTTATATTGTTGATTCTAAAGTAACTGTTCACACTGATCATGCTACTATTAAATATCTTATGGAAAAGAAAGATGCTAAACCTAGACTTATTAGATGGTTTCTCCTACTACAAGAATTTGATTTGCATATTATTGATAGAAAGGGAGCTGAGAACCCCGTTGCAGACAACTTATCTAGGTTACAGAATGTTCTTGATGACCCACTACCTATTGATGATAGCTTTCCTGATGAACAATTAGATGTCATAAATGCTTCTCCTACTGCCCCATGGTATGCTGATTATGGTAATACATTGTTGCTAAATTTATACCACCCAGTTTCACATACCAACAAAAGAAAAAGTTTTTCTATGATTTAAGACATTACTTCTAGGATGACCCACACCTTTATAAAGAAGGAGTAGATGGTGTTATTAGACGTTGTGTACCCGAGCATGAACAGGAACAGATCCTACGCAAGTGTCACTCCGAGGCTTACGGAGGACACCATGCTGGAGATAGAACTGCGCATAAGGTATTGCAATCCGGTTTTTATTGGCCTACTCTCTTCAAGGATGCCCGTAAGTTTGTCTTGTCTTGTGATGAATGTCAAATAATTGGTAATATTAGTAGATGGCAAGAAATGCCTATGAATTATTCACTTGTTATTGAACCATTTGATGTTTGGCGATTTGATTATATGGGATCGTTTCCTTCCTCTAATGGGTATACACATATTTTAGTTGTTGTTGATTACGTTACTAAGTGGGTAGAAGCTACTCCAACTAGGAGTGCTAATCATAACACCTCTATTAAGATGCTTAAAGAAGTTATTTTTCCGAGGTTTGGAGTCCCTAGATACTTAATGATTGATGGTGGTTCACATTTTATTCATGGTGCTTTTCGTAAAATGCTTGCTAAGTATGATGTTAATCATAGAATTGCATCTCCGTATCACCCGCAGTCTAGTGGTCCAGTAGAACTGAGTAATAGAGAGCTTAAATTAATTTTGCAAAAGACTGTTAATAGATCTAGAAAGAATTGGTCAAATAAACTTGATGATGCATTATGGGCTTATAGAACTGCATATAAAAATCCTATGGGTATGTCTCCGTATAAAATGATTTCTGGAAAAGCACGTCACTTACCTCTCGAACTAGAACATAAGGCATATTGGGCCATTAAAGAGCTCAATTATGATTTCAAACTTGCCAGTGAGAAGAGGCTTTTTGACACTAGCTCACTTGATGAATGGAGAACCCAGGTGTAAGTGCATCTAGTGCCACCCCTAGTTGGTTTTGGAGTATTGACGACAAACCTAGTTGAGGGACTAATGTGTTTGTGAGAATTGCAGGATAACATAGGTAAAAGTCCCTCATTGATTCGGTTTTCCTACCAGAGATGACCCCTAAAAATGTATGAAGACATTGAAGTCAGAGGTGGTATGTGAAGACATTCACATTGAAGACTATGATAAGAGAAGACATGACATGAAGACAATGGAGTGTGAAGACTTAGCAGTTTCGTCGTTCTGTGTTTTTCTTTGTTGAGTCATAGGAACCACCGTACTATTAAGTGGGGTCCAAGAGAACCATTAAGAATGACTGAAGTGATGCTTAACCAAAATCCTATGTCTTCGAGTGAAGACTATGAGAGCAAATCTTGTCCAGAGTTGGATAAGTCAGCCTTGCTTGTAGCCCAAGTAAAGTTGCCGTGTGTGTTTGAAATCTGACCATTGGAACACGTGTCAGTTCCTTAGTGACCAAGGGTCATTTCGGACAAATCAGGTCGGGTTGCCTAGTGGCTATAAATAGCCCACCCCTACAACCATAAATGGTTGGCTGCTCAGAGTTAGAGTACGGCTTTTGTCGTTTGAGAGCAACCCACCTCGAAGCCTTTGAGAGAGAATTCCTTGCGAGGATAAAGCCCTAAATACCCAGAGCCAAAGAGTGTTAGGCGTCACTTAAGTCTTCCTGTCTGTGTGATCTGAAGACTTATTACACTTGAGGACTGTGAATCCTCCAGCTGGTTAGGCGTCGCGTTCTGAGCATCCAAGAGTCATTGTGGATCGCCGGTGAACAAAGTCTGTGAAGGTTTGGAAGTCTACCTTGAAGACTTACCGGAGTGATTGGGCGAGGACTGGGTGTCCTTAGCTCAAGGGGAATAAGGTGAAGACGAGGTCTTCTGAGTTGAATCTCAGCCTCCCTAACCAGACGTACAGTTGTCACAGCAACTGGAACTGGTCCAACAAATCATTGTCTTCAACGAGTCACTGGTTTCATCCTTCCCTTACCTTTACTTACTGTTGGTCCTTGTGAAGTCATTGCATGATTGCATTATCTTTTGTCTTCACTGAGTGACTGCTTGTTCTGATTGGCTTCACAATATCTTCCTACCTGATCTTTACTACCTAGCTGCTATTAGTCATTGTGATTTCACTTCATTGAATACTTGACTATGGCTTGCCTAGTGTAGTCTACCTTCCGCTGCATGGTAATAGGTTTATTTCTATCGTTTGTCTTCGAAACTTCCATGTTTTGAAGACTTTCATAAAAATCGCCTATTCACCCCCCCTCTAGTCGATCACTAGCACTTTCAATTGGTATCAGAGCAAGGTACTCCCTTGTTCTGTGTGATTCGGTTTAACCACCTGTAGTTTTAGCTATGTCGACTGCAGGGATAATTAAAGTCTCCGCTGCATGCCCCGTCTTTGATGGAACTGAATATCCCTACTAGAAGAATAAGATGCGCATGCATCTTGAAGCCATTGATGTCGACCTATAGTATGTCGTCAAGAATGGTGTTCCCAAGGCTGGTGAAGGTGTCACCGCTGTTGATGTCAAGAAGTTCGTTCAACTGGACTCCACTGCCAAGAACATCATCTGTGGTCATCTGACCAAAGGACAGTCTGGGACTGGCTCTCCAAGGTCAATGAAGGCGTCTCAACCCAGAGAGATCAGAGAATCAATGTCCTTCGCAACCTCTTCAACCGCTTCAAGAGAAATGACAATGAGAATGTCCAACTCATGTTTGATCGACTCACTGACATCACAAATGAGCTTCAAGCTCTCGGCGCCACTGAGATCACCAAGCATGAAGTCGTCAAGACACTCCTGAGATCACTTGACAGCTCGTTTGACACCCTAGCCCTGATGATTCAAGAACGTCCTGACTTCAAGACACTTGATCCGTCTGACATACTTGAGAGGCTCAACACACACGAGTTTCAGCTTTCTGAGAAAAGAGACATCTACGGTCCCAACTATGGGCGAACTCGTGCCTTGAAGGCAAAAGCTGTCTCCTCATCTGAAGAAGAATCTGACAGCAGTTCTGATGATCCCGAAGACATTGGAAAGGAGCTTGCTATGCTTGTGAAGAAGTTCCAAAAATTCACCAAGAAGAAAGGCTTCAGAAAGTCTTCACGATCAAGCTCAAGGAATGATGAAGCTTCTGCTCATGACTACAAGAAGAGAACATGCCACAAGTGCAAGAAACCTGGCCACTACATCTCTGAGTGTCCGCAGTGGGACAATGAGAACAACAACAAGAAGAAGAGCAAGGAGTATGACTCTGACGACAAGAAGAAGAAGAAATACTCAAAGTCTTCTTCCAAGTCTTCCTCAAAGTCTTCATCACACAAGAAGAGCTCATCTGGCAAGGCACGTGCGTTTGTTGGCAAGGAAATGGATTCAGAGGAGGAGTCCGCTTCTGAGGAGGAGTCCGATTCTGGCGTTGCGAGTCTGGCTACAGCATACGTTGCCAAGTCCATCTTCAACAATGAAGACAATGACTTCATCACCGACACCGATGCAAATGACAAGGACTACTCCGCTCCTACCTATTGCTTCATGGCACGCGGTGCCAAGGTAAACACACGCACTACTCACTATCAAACATCTAGTGAAGATGACTCTGATTGTGGTTCCAAACCCAGCTACAAAACACTTGCTAAAATTGCAACCGAACAACAGAAAGATATGGAACATATTCCAAAACTGTTAGACAAAAGTGATGATCTGTTAGACGCTGAAATGACTCGATCTCAGTCCTTAATTGAAGACATAAAAAATCTTCACGTTAAGTATGAGGAACTTGAAAGTCGTCATGAAACGCTCTCAACAACTCATGAAAAGCTTTCCTATGACTATCTTCAAAGGAAGCAAGATCTTGAGAAATTGAGAGCGGCTCATGAAGATCTTCAAAAGGAAAACAAGTCACTTCGCGCCGAACAGATCAGTTCCGCTCAGGAAGGATTTGAACCACCATGTCTTAAATGCATCGAGCATGATAACGCTACTTCTGTTGCTGAGTGTTCTACTGCTGCTACTATTGCAATATCTTCAACTGTTGATGTGGTAACTAACCCCTCTGCTAAGGATACCACTGCTATTGCTGTTGAGAATGCTAGGTTGAAGACATTGCTTGAAATAGGGATGTACAAAAGTCTCAAAGGGCATCAGACACTATGTGATGTCCTCAAAAGGCAGATCCTGAACCGAAACCCTAGGAAAGAGGGTGTTGGGTTCGAAAGGAAAATGAATGCTGATGGCTCTTACTGGAAAAACCTGAGCAGTACCCCAAAACCACATGGATTGCTGCAAAGGAACCTTCAGCGGATCCATCCACCCTATATGGCTTCACTTGTGCTAATCCCATTGTTATTCATGAATCCTTTGATGCAAACTATAAACTGTTTAAGAATCAGAATGGTGAAGTGCTTGCCAGGTATATTGGTACTAACTGCAGGAATGGGCCGCCTATGAAGAAGGTCTGGGTGCCGAAAAGGTGTTTGGAGAATCTTCCTATGAATGTCGTCATGACACCACAAGTGAAGAAGACAAACCCCAGACCACAGGCTTCATACGGCCCAAAGGCTTCATATAGACAAAGGACTCACCTGAGTCGCACTAACACAAATTTTTTGCAGGGAAGCCATACTCAGGCCTGTGAATATGAGCGCGTTTCATCAAACCGGCATGTTCATAAGACCAAGAACTATTCTGCTTATTCTTATGAGTACTATTGTCCACCTGCAAGACTTTTTGCTAGGGCTCCAAAGCCAAAGTTCTCAGATGCTGCATTTAGACTCATTGCTTCGAAGCCACCCTTGAAGATGTGGGTGGCTAAGAAAGCTTAACTCTCTTTTGCAGGGAAAGGTCTCCAGCCGAAAACCAAAATCGTCTGACGCTATTGCTGGGGACCTTAAACATCTTGTAGGGCGCAAGATCAAATGCCCAAATGGTCTTATTATGTACTTTGTTCCCGAGTCGCTTGCTACTTGCCCTATCAGTCCTAATCTCGATCTAAGCTTTCATAATCCACTGGCTCGTCAAATGTTTTTGCTTCACAATTCTCTTCGTGAAGCCTATCCCCCTAACTGCACTGTAGGGTACGACACCAGCTGCTTCAGAATGGATTATCTATAGTGGGTGTACCAATCACATGACTAGCAAGCGAAGCCTTCTTATGGACTCAACATTACGTCCATCTGACAAAAGTCACATCACATTTGCTGACACTGGTAAAAGTAAGGTATTGCGTCTAGGTAGAGTTGTAATCTCAAAGGATCAACACATGGATAAAGTCATGCTTGTTGAATCCCTTGGTTTCAACTTAATGTCTGTCTCAGTGCTTTGCGATTTAAACATGATTGTGATGTTTGAAAATATCGTTGCCTTGTTCTAATGGAATCTAACAAGTCTCTAGTGTTTGAAGGGTATCGGAAAGATGATTTGTACGTGGTAGATTTCTCAGCAGGACCACAGCTTGCCGTATGTCTTCTAGCAAAAGCTTCTGAATGCTGGCTCTGGCATCGGAGGCTAGGGCATGCTGGCATGAGGAACCTCCACACTCTTGCAAGGAAGAAGCATGTCATAGGCATCGAGGGCGTCAAGTTCAAGAAGGATCACTTATGCGGTGCCTGTGAAGCAGGAAAGATGACGAGGGCCAAGCATCCCTCGAAGACAATCATGACAACGACTCAACCCTTCGAACTACTCCACATGGATCTTTTCGGTCCCACTCATTACTCAACTCTTACTACTACTGCTTGTCTCTATGGCTTTGTCATTGTTGATGATTATTCAAGATATACTTGGGTGCATATAATCCTCTACAAGACTAAAGTGCAGGATGTCTTCAGACGCTTCACCAATCGAGCCATGAACAACTATGGTGTCAAGATAAAGCACATCAGAAGTGACAATGGCACTGAATTCAAGAACACTGGGCTAGACACTTATCTTGATACTTTGGGCATTACACATGAATTCTCAGCTCCGTACACACCTCAGCAGAATGGCGTCGTGGAACGCAAGAACAGAACACTTATTGAGATGGCCTGGACGATGCTTGATGAATACAAGACTCCAAGAAAGTTCTGGCCTGAAGCCATTGATACTGCATGCCATATCATCAACCGTGTTTATCTTCACAAGCTTCTCAACAAGACATCCTATGAGCTCCTTACTGGCAAGAAGCCAAATGTCAGTTACTTCAGAGTATTTGGTGCCAGGTGCTGGATCAAGGATCCACATCACACTTCAAAATTTGCACCAAAAGCACACGAAGGTTTTATGCTTGGATATGGAAAGGATTCGCACTCCTACAGAGTCTTCAACCTTTTTCACTATAAAGTGGTTGAAACAGTGGATGTGCGGTTCGATGAGACTAACGGCTCACAAAGAGAGCACCTGCCAAATGTGCTAGATGAAGTTCCATCCAGTGAATCAATCAAACTTATGGGAACTGGAGAAATCATACCATCTGAATCTCAGCCTGAAGAGGAACTTATCATCTCCACACCTGATCAAACAGAAGACAATGCTCAGCCTGAAGACAATCCTTCTAACGATGACAATGATCAGCAAGAGCAAAATCTTCGTCCTGTACATCCTCGTGTTGCAAATGAAGTACAGATTGAGAAAATAATTGATAGCATCAATGCACGAGGTCCACTCACTCGTTCGAGGGCAACACAGCTAGAAAATTTCTGTGGGCACTTCGCATTCGCCTCAATATCTGAACGCAAGAAAGTTGAAGAAGCCTTCATGGAACCTGAATGGATTCAAGCTACGCAAGAAGAGCTTCAATAGTTTGAGCTGAATAATGTATGGGAACTGGTTAAGCGTCCTGATCCTCGCAAGCACAATATAATAGGCACCAAATGGATATATCGCAACAAGCAAGATGAGCATGGTCAAGTTGTCAGAAACAAAGCTCGTCTCGTTGCTCAAGGGTACACTCAAGTTGAAGGGATTGACTTCGATGAAACATTTGCTCCTGTGGCTAGACTTGAAGCCATACGCATACTGCTGGCCTATGCAAATCATCATAACATTCTTATGTATCAAATGGATGTGAAGAGCGCTTTTCTCAATGGCAAGATTGACGAAGAAGTGTATGTTGCACAACCGCCTGGCTTTGAAGATCCAAAACATCCTAACATGGTGTACAAGCTCAACAAGGCACTGTATGGCCTCAAACCATCCCCTCGGGCTTGGTATGACACACTCAAATACTTCCCGAAGAGCAAAGGCTTCAAACCTGGTTCCCTCGACCCCACTGTCTTCATGAAGACATATGTGGTGACTGTTTGTGTGCCAAATATATGTGGATGACATTATCTTCGACTGCACCAATCAGAAATACACAGACGAGTTTGGATATATGATGCAAGAGCAATATCAGATGTCCATGATGGGTGAGCTGAAGTTCTTCCTTGGTCTTCAAATACGTCAGCAACGCAACGACATCTTCATATCTCAAGAGAAGTACCTCAAAGATTGCCTGAAGAAATTTGGGATGCAAGACTGCAAAGGCTTCACGACGCCAATGCCAGCTAAACATCATCTGGGTCCCGACGACAATGGTAAAGAGTTCGATCAAAAGGTATACCGCTCCATGATTGGTTCTTTACTTTATCTATGTGCATCTAGGCCAGATATTATGCTTAGTGTTTGCATGTGTGCTCGATTCCAAGCGGTACCCAAGGAATCACATCACTTAGCTGTGAAGCGAATTCTTCGATATTTGGCTCACACCCCAACACTAGGATTATGGTATCCAAAGGGCTCAGAGTTTGATCTAGTTGGATTCTTGGATGCTGATTATGCTGGTGACAAGGTGGATCACAAGTCTACATCAGGCACATGTCATTTTCTGGGATGATCACTTGTATGTTGGTCTTCAAAGAAGCAGAACTGTGTATCTCTCTCCACTGCTGAATCTGAATACATTGCTGCTGGATCTTGCTGCGCTCAGCTTCTATGGATGAAGCAAACACTCGAAGACTATGGCATTCATCTGAAGCAAGTGCCACTCTACTGCGACAACGAAAGCGCCATCAAGATTGCCAACAACCCAGTTCAGCACTCGAAGACAAAGCACATTGAAATTCATCATCACTTTCTCAGAGATCATGTTGTGAAGGAAGATATTGATATTATACACGTCAACACTGAAGAGCAATTGGCAGATATCTTCACCAAGCCCTTGGATGAAAAGAGGTTTTGCAAGTTACGGTGTGAGCTAAATATCTTGGAATCCTCAAATGTCCTGTGATCAGGCACACATCCTAACACTTATGCATATTGATGACTTAGATGTGCAACACATGAAGTAAAGTATATCTTCAATCAATAAAGACTTACATTCTAAGTGTGAATACATTAATGTGGAATTTGACTTCGGAGCGCCACGATAATTGTGCGCCGTGTCTGGGTCTAATACTTCCTATACGGTGGATAACGCCACCACCAAATTTTTCTGTTTCAAGTGTTTCACTCATGGCGTTACGTTTGGTATGTCTTCACATTTGGTTTGGCTTCAATCTCAACTTGTCTTCATGATTTTCTTCACTATGTTGATTTGATTGTCTTTCTCATATATATATATATATATATATATATATATATATGTACTAGTGTTCTGTCTTCTACAGCATTCACTTATAGCTATGTCTTCTTGTTGAATCTTTTGAACTAAGTGAATGTGATCGGACCCTAACCTCTCTATGCTTTCTATCTCAAACTCTATCTCTCCAAATCATATGCATTCTATTGAAACTGTCGAATATCTTCTCTGCGTCCTTGTCAGCAGAAGATACAGAGACAAACATTAAGTCTGTTTACAATGCTAAATCCTTTCACCTGAAACCCGGAGAAGTGGGAACGACCACCCGACAATCCAGGCGTGCGTGGGAACGTGGAACAACCTCCGATATGTTGCATGATAGCCACGTGTCCTTGAGATGTGAATCGTCAGGGGCACCTGTGTAATAACACTGTGCCGTCCCTGTCCCTATAAATACACGCCTCACCCCAGTCATTATCCTTTCTTCCACTCTCGCACAAACCCTAGCGCCACCACTAGCCCTCGACGACGCCGGCGACGAAGCGCTTAGCTGCCGCGACCTCATCGACGCCGTCTTCACGCCGGCCGTGGACATCGTCTTCTCCGCCGTCGCCGTAGATGTCCTCCGTCGCCAAGTTAGGGCACGGACTCGAACTGCTCAGCCTCCTCTCCCACTCCGTCTAGCAGTTCTTTGTGTGGTAAATAAAACTTCCTTTTTACGGCCCCTTTGATCCTATAGATTCATCACTTTCTACCACAAGCAGTTTTTGTTCACACAAGTTGGATCTATTTCATACTGCATCTCATAATATGCCTAGTATGTTCACTTATGCTTCACAAAGTAGTTAGATTCCTCACTTGTACTTATTCGTGGATTCGTACAAATCTGGAACCAACTCTCTATCTATGAGTGAATGTCTTCGCACTATGAGGTCAACGTCTTCTAAACTGATTTATCTTCAAAATCTTCTGAGAATGCATATGACCTCTTCCCCTTCCTCGCACCTTAATGCTATCACAGGTACATGTCCATGGGAGAATCCCTTGGTTCTCATAGTCTGCATTCATTTGCAGAATTCTTATAGCATCATATAAATTCTCCCGAAGCCAGTTCCCGTTTGACCAACAAGCGGAAGCCTTTGAAACCTTTGAACGTGTTGAAGCCATTCAGTTTCAAGTTCATGGCTACAGAGAAATCAGCAAGGAAGGGTGGCAGACAGCATCGAGGGGGAACATCAAGAGATCTGCCTGATGACCTCTTAGAGCTGTACAAGACAGATCCAGAAGAGGATTACAATCAGTGCAAGACATGAATCCAATGGATTCGAAGATACTGGGCTAAGCAATGGTTCAAGTACAGGTTTGTGACCCAGGAATATGCTGAGAAGAATGCCATCAAGCGACCATGGGGAGACATCCTATACAGAAATCTTCAACCCAGGTCCAGAGATGAAGCCATTGAACAAGGCTTCTATCCCTGCATGGTCCGTGGACCATAGCCTGCAGATGCTGACCCATCGTCATTGCTATGGTGTCGTGACGACAATCTGTTCAAGCGCAACTTCTAGTTTGCCAAGAACTCGGCTAAGCAAAATAAGAAGTCATTGGGACTAGACTTCAACCCTGGTCCTTCTGCTCCCCGTGCCGATGGCACCCGCGAAGCTGAACCCAATCTTGTTGGGCCCTTCTACAACCTGGAAGGTCTCATCAATCATATCATGGTTCAAGGGACAGCCGTGGATGAGCCTGCAGATGACGCTGAATCTGATGAAGCACCTGCACCGCCGAAGCCAAAGAAACTGAAGAAGCCTAAAGCTTCAAAGCCTGCTCCTGCACCAAAGGTCTTACATGCGAAGCCACTGGCTACTGCACCTCCTGAAGACAGTGTGCAGTCTGAAGATCTATCACGTATCTCCAAGAAGACTGAGATGGGAAAGAATACTGATCAGGCACTGACTGCTGCTGCTATTCTGCGCAATGACGCCATTGATCTGTCCAGCAATGAAGATCTTGCAGATGACGCTCTTGAGCAACTGATCAAGAGCAAGGAAGAAGCAGATATCTTCAATGATTTGCCTCTCTTTGATGTGGCAATCATCCATAACTTCATTGATGAGTGGTTTGACACGCCCAACCTCAGCTTTGAAGATCTGCAACTTCCAATTGGCCTCAGTGTCGCCTTCACTGGCGCCATTGCTTCTAAGCTAGCTCTAGCTCAGTGCATCGTTGAACTAAAGCAAAAGATCGACTATGAGAAAGCTCAGTTTAAGAAGCACATGGCCAAGCTCAACATGCAAGATGTCAAAAACTTCAAGATCATGCTGCACGAGCTCAAAGAAGCCTTTCTCAAGAAGCGTGAAGAAGCTAAAGGTTCTCGTGAGCGCATGAAGAGCCTGGTTGACAAGTGTGTGCAAGCCTACAATGAGGCTGAGAAGCGCAAGGCTCTTGGTCGTCCTGGCATCGACCCTAGAATGGCTGCAAAGAAGAAGAAGCCCTCAACTGACCAATCTGCACCTTCAAGGCAGGAAGAACCTCACATAGTCTTCCCAAGCAGCATGACTGGCTCGAAGCCAAAGGTCAGGTCAACTGCTTCAGAACTGAAGAAGACGAGGACTGCCGAGGCTGAAGCCAGAAAAGGAAAAATTCTGAAGCTTCTGATGTCGCTCCCTCTAAGAAGAAGTGCAAAACCAAGAAGGATCGCGATGCTCCCACAGAGCCCCTAGTTGTTGAACCTATCTCAATGGTTCGCCCTGCATCTGAACACCACGAGCGCCAACTGATTGTTCATGAGCCTGCTTCCACAGAGGCTCATGAAGCTGAAGACATTGGTCACCATGACAATGTTGAAGATGATGTAGTTCTTCCTAAGATCGAGAACCAACTGGTATCATCGCCTGTGCTCACGCACAGCGAACTCATCAGCGTTGGTCGTCCTCTGACGCCAATTGCTCAGGATGCATCATGGGCTGATCACCCACAACAACAAGTCACACCACCTATGCCAGACGAAGAAGACAACTTTGAGGCCCAGCCAACTCCATCTCCATAGACGTCGCCATCGCTATGCAGGCTTCACAAAGGACCAAGGCCTCAAGTCCCTCTTTCGAGCGTTCCAGAAGGAGAAGTGCCCCACCAATCTGTTACACGTCAAGTGTTCTCAGAAGCCACTCCGACTGTGAATGTCTCCGTGTCTGAAGCCAAAGGTGCTGAAGATGTTCTGGCTGCATCAGCCGATGAAAAAGAAGCCCCAAGAGTTGCTACACCCCCGTCTCACCAAGATGTTGTTCTCGAGGAGAACGTGACCGACCCTCCAGCTTATCAAGTGGAGGTTGAGAATCTTGAGGCTGCCACCACCAACACAAATGAAGCCAATGACGTAGTCATGGCTGAAGCAAATGTGGAGCCTGCACCAACCAATGTGCCAGAAGCCAATGAAGCCAATGATGCAACTGCTCCTGAAGCCTTTGTTGTGCAGCCTGACGCCTCTGTTGATGCCACTGCTCCTGTTCCGCCACCAAGGCCACACACTATCGAGCAAGCATTCAACTATGGCCAACTTATCACTGTCAAATGGCCTTTTCTGACTCCTCCGCCTGCTGCTGGTCCTCAGTTTGACTCTCACGTTGAGCACAGACCTCAGGTTCAGAAGCCAATACCAAGGTTGCCCAGGTTTCCAGACACTGCATCTGCACCCGGATCGTTCAATATCAATGGCTTCAAGGCACACAACACCTTCTTTGATAGCGCCAAGAACCCCTACACCAAGGCAAGAATATCTTCTGATTGGTTCTAGAGCTATCAGCAGCACAGGTATTACTCATGCATTCTGTACAATCAAGGTCACATTTTCCCACATATGCGTCTTGACACTGAAGCCATAACTAGTCTGCCTTGTTTGGAAGAAGCTCTGGATTGCTTCAGAGAGTCTGGATTGTTGCCGTTCGTCACTGACAAGGAGCACTGGAACGAAGAATTGCTGCTCCAATTCTATGCCACTCTTCATATTCGTGGCTACAACAGAGATCCGAAGACTTGGGTCCTTGAGTGGATGACAGGAAATGTTCATCACGAAGCCAAAGCCTTTGATATCATTGAGCTCACTGGTCTACCCACTCCAGGAGATCTTTATGAACCTGGTTGTCAGCTTCACAGTGCAGCTATGGAGAGCATTTTTCACAAGCCTGAACCAAACATGAGTCAGATGCTTAGCATGATGAAGCCTTTGCCTCCAGATGCTGAATATCCTAAGGAGTTCTTTGTTGAAGACCTTGAGTATCTGCCACACACTATCTATCACATCATAAGGCGAACTCTCTGGCCCATCAAAGGGCATTCTCCACATGCAAAGCTGGAAGGTGCAATGAAGACTTTGGTCTTCCATATTCTTCACGGCAAATGCTTCAATGCACAAGACTTCTTCATCCGCCAACTTGATGCATCAGGATCTGATCTCTTTGGCTTGAAGTTTTATGCTCCATGGATTATGCGGCTGATCAAACTACACTCAGCTGTCACCTATCAGCCCTCTGCTCGCAATCATCGGATCTTTCTGCCTGACGTCGATATGTCAGTTGAAGCCATCTATCCAGAGCCTGCCAAGGAGCCCCTTAGTCTTCAGAATGCTGATAAGCAAAGTTTCTCTCAACACATTGAAGGCGACCCAGCAGTCACTCATGTTTATCCTCTGGCTGGTACTACCTGTGCACCTCATCGTGCCCTCACTGAAGCCACTGAAAGCACCATTGCACAACGGCCCAAGAAGCGATCCCGTGTTCTCAATGACCGAGAGCTTCTGGTTGCCCTTCATCAGAAACATGATAAGCATCATGACTGGCTGAAGCGCCAAATGCAAAGCCTCTTGGTGGACGTAAACAGGATTCGCAACCTTGCCACCAAGAATGCCTTTGTTTCCCATGAAACCCGTCGGCGTACATGGGAAGGGCTGACGCTCATGTGCTCTGAAGATGATCTTCAAGAGGATGACTTCTCTAAACGCTTCAAGTTTGACTCAACACCTCCAAGAAGGACTGTGCCACGATGAACTCCGTCTATTGAAGACTCTGAGTTCTCTTCCTCCGCGGCAACTGTGAATGCCAGAGTGATCGATGACGAAGACGATGCTACTTCATCGCCCCTACTTCTGCACGCATCGACACTGCCCCGAGTTCGTCTGCACCGCCTAACAACACCAACGACCCCGCTGCTTCACCTACTCCTCATGGGAACGAGTAGATGCTCTATGTCTTCAAACCTTTTTGGTCCTTATTGACAAAAGGGGGAGAAGCATATAGTGTTCAAGCGGGTCCATATGGGCGGTTGCTTTATATTTTGCCTAGTGTTTACAACTCTCGTTTTGATACATTTGGTGCTTTGAGTTGTAACACTTAAACTCGATGGTCGTCTGCTACTTATTTGCTATTCTGTGGTGCGATGATAAATTCCGCATATGCAATGATAAATTCCGCACTTAGATCATTTTGCAGACGTCCATTTTTCATTATGCATGTCATTATCTTCACATACTTTTCATGCATGATGAAGTGTCATCATAAGTTGAAGAGGATCTCCACAAGTACAACCTGCCGTGTGCATTTGCATTCCAAAAGCAAATTACTTATATGCACATCTTCAGGGGGAGCCCTTGCAACTTATGAAGACAATCCCCTATCCTTTACAATTTCACATATTATATTCCCCGTTGAAAACTTCAACTAGTTTGTCATCAATCACCAAAAAGGGGGAGATTGTAAGTGCATCTAGTGCCACCCCTAGTTGGTTTTGGAGTATTGACGACAAACCTAGTTGAGGGACTAGTGTGTTTGTGAGAATTGCAGGATAACATAGGTAGAAGTCCCTCATTGATTCGGTTTTCCTACCAGAGGTGACCCCTAAAAATGTATGAAGACATTGAAGTCAGAGGTGGTATGTGAAGACATTCACATTGAAGACTATGACAAGAGAAGACATGACGTGAAGACTATGGAGCGCGAAGACTTAGCAGTTTCGTTGTTCTATGTTTTTCTTTGTTGAGTCATAGGAACCACCATACTGTTAAGTGGGGTCCAAGAGAACCAGTAAGAATGACTGAAGTTATGCTTAACCAAAATCCTATGTCTTCGAGTGAAGACTATGAGAGCAAATCTTGTCCAGAGTTGGATAAGTCAGCTTTGCTTGTAGCCCAAGTAAAGTTGCCGTGTGTGTTTGAAATCTGACCGTTGGAACACGTGTCAGTTCCTTAGTGACGAAGGGTCATTTCGGACAAATCAGGTCGGGTTGCCTAGTGGCTATAAATAGCCCACCCCCTACAACCATAAACGGTTGGCTGCTCAGAGTTATAGTACGGCTTTTGTCGTTTGAGAGCAACCCACCTCGAAGCCTTTGAGAGAGAATTCCTTGCGAGGATAAAGCCCTAAATACCCAGAGCCAAAGAGTGTTAGGCGTCACTTAAGTCTTCCTGTCTGTGTGATCTGAAGACTTATTACACTTGAGGACTGTGAATCCTCCAGCCAGTTAGGCGTCGCGTTCTGAGCATCAAAGAGTCATTGTGGATCGCCGGTGAACGAAGTCTGTGAAGGTTTGGAAGTCTACCTTGAAGACTTACCAGAGTGATTGGGCGAGGACTGGGTGTCCTTAGCTCAAGGGGAATAAGGTGAAGACGAGGTCTTCTGAGTTGAATCTCAGCCTCCCTAACCAGACGTACAGTTGTCATAGCAACTGGAACTGGTCCAACAAATCATTGTCTTCAACTAGTCACTGGTTTCATCCTTCCCTTCCCTTTACTTACTGTTGGTCCTTGTGAAGTCATTGCATGATTGCATTATCTTTTGTCTTCACTAAGTGACTGCTTGTTCTGATTGGCTTCACAATATCTTCCTACCTGATCTTTACTGCCTAGCTGCTATTAGTCATTGTGCTTTCACTTCATTGAATACTTGACTATGGCTTGCCTAGTGTAGTCTACCTTCCGCTGTATGGTAATAGGTTTATTTCTATCATTTGTCTTCAAAACTTCCATGTTTTGAAGACTACCATAAAAATCGCCTATTCAACCCCCTCTAGTCGATCACCAGCCTTTCACCAGGCTTATGAAAATGCCAAACTATTTAAAGAAAAAGTTAAGAGATGGCATGACAAAAGGATACAAAAGCGTGAGTTTAATGTAGGTGATTATGTTTTGCTATACAACTCTCGTTTAAGATTTTTTGCAGGCAAACTTCTCTCGAAATGGGAAGGGCCTTATGATATCGAGGAGGTCTATCGTTCTGGTGCCATAAAAATCAATAACTTCGAAGGCACAAATCCGAGGGTGGTGAACGGTCAAATAATCAAACATTATATCTCAGGTAATCCTATAAATGTTGAAACTAATGTTATTGAAACCGTAACCCCGGAGGAATACATAAAGGACACTTTCCAGAATGTTTCAGACTTCGAAAAGGAATAGGTATGAGGTACGGTAAGTAAACCGACTCCAAAAAAATTCTAATAGCAATTTTTCTCCATTTTGGAATATTTAAGAAAATAGGAAAATAAGAAGCAGTCCGGGAAGGACACGAGGCGTCCACAAGGGTGGAGGGCGCGCCCTACCCCCCTGGGCGCGCCCCTGCCTCATGGGCACCTCGTGTGCTCTCTGAACTCCGTTTTCTTGCACGATACTTCTTTTGGTCGGTAAAAATTCATTATATACTCTCCCGAAGGTTTTGACACCATACCACACAAATATCCTCTGTTTTTGTTTCGAGCTGTTTCTGCTGCAGATTTAGAGCAAGATGTCATCGCAAGACTCCGACGGACAGAGCTATATCTCACATCTCATTGTTTACCCAAATACCTATGGGGACATATCTCCTTATGGTCGAACTACAGATGATGAGGAGGGTGCTCATTTCATGACGATCGATGATTCAAGTTCGGAGGAGGAGGATGTTCCTCTACCTCAACCTGGGGATATGCACGTGAAGTTCAAGAAGTCTAGTCTCCCTAAGAGGGCTAAAGTGTCTAACAATCGATCTATTCCTTCTCGCTTTCGACAGAAAAACAAAGGATATTTATGTGACAAGATCCTAAAGCCGGAATCGGAGGTCGATGATTTAAAGGAGGAAATTGATCTCCTCAACTACAATATGAAAAATCCGAAGGCAAAATTGTCACCATCAACTTCATCACCACCCCCGAAGAAAGAGACGTAAACACATGAGTATGGGCACTCCCCTTGGCAACTGCCAAGGTTGGGGGAGTTCCCCGATATCGTATCACCATCACACTCCTATCTCTACCGTTTTTCTTAGTTCGATCCTTTAGGTAATATCTCGATCTAGTAGAATAAAGTTTTAGTATGATCTAGTTTTGAGTTTTGCTTTATGATCCTTCTATGTAATCGAGTCCGTGAGTTATATATAGTAAAAATTAGTGTTGAGTCAAGGGCTTTTCTATCTTGCCATGATCCGGAGGGAATAAAAATAAAATAAAAGAGAAAGAATAAAAAGAAATAAAGAGATCATATGGATCTTATGGAGAGTAATGACTTCACATATAAAGAGTATGATGAATAAAAAGTTGTTGAGAGTTGACAAACATAGTTTTGGTCATTGCTGTAATTAATAGGAAGTAATAAAGAAAGAGAGGTTTTCACATATAAATATACTATCTTGGACATCTTTTATGATTGTGAGCACTCATTAAAATATGAAATGCTAAAAAGTTGATGTTGGACAAGGAAGACAACGTAATAAAGAAAGAGAGGTTTTGGTCATTGCTGTAATTAATAGGAAGTAATAAAGAAAGAGAGGTTTTCACATATAAATATACTATCTTGGACATCTTTTATGATTGTGAGCACTCATTAAAATATGAAATGCTAAAAAGTTGATGTTGGACAAGGAAGACAACGTAATGGGTTATGTTTTCTTACATCCGAAATAAATTATATTGTCATGGATCATCCAACATGTTGAGCTTGCCTTTACCTCTCATGCTAGCCAAATTCTTTGCACCAAGTAGAGATACTACTTGTGCTTCTGAATATCCCTAAACCCAGTTTTGCCATGAGAGTCCACCATACCTACCTATGGATTGAGTAAGATCTTTCAAGTAAGTTGTCATTGTTGCAAGCAATAAAAAATTGCTCTCTAAATATGTATGATTTATTAGTGTGGAGAAAATAAGCTTTATACGATCTTGTGATGTGGGAGAAATAAAAGCGACAGAATGCATAATAAAGGTCCATATAACAAGTAGCAATATAAAGTGACATTCTTTTGCATTAAGATTTCGTGCATCCAACCATAAAAGCACATGACAACCTCTGCTTCCCTCTGCGAAGGGCCTATCTTTTATTCTCGTCTCATACTTTATACAAGAGTCATGGTGATCTTCACATTTCCTTTTTTTCATTTTATCCTTTGGCAAGCACAATGTGTTGGAAAAATTCTGATATATATAGCTAATTGGATGTGAGTTTTCATGAACTATTATTGTTGACATTACCCTTTAGGTAAAAGGTTGGGAGGCAAAACTATAAGCCCCTATTTTTCTCTGTGTCCGATTAAAACTTCATACCCATAAGTATTGAGTGAGTGTTAGCAATTGTGAAAGACTAAATGATAGTTGAGTATGTGGACTTGCTGAAAAGATCTTATATTGACTCTTTCCGGTGTTATGATAAATTGCAATTGCTTCGGTGACTGAGATTATAGTTGGCTAGTTTTCAATGAAGTTTCTGATTCATACTTGAAATTGTGAATGAATTGTTACTTTAGCATAAGAAATCATATGACAATATATATATATATATATATATATATATATCTGTTTCTCTTATAAGAATGATCATGATGCCCTCATGTCCATATTTTATTTTATCAACACCTCTATCTCTAAACATGTGGACATATTTTTCGACATCGGCTTCCGCTTGAGGACAAGCGAGGTCTAAGCTTGGGGGAGTTGATACGCCCATTTTGCATCATGCTTTTATACCAATATTTATTGCATTATGGGACATTATTACACATTATGTCACAATACTTATGCCTATTCTCTCTTATTTTACAAGGTTTACATGAAGAGGGAGAATGCCGGCAGTTGGAATTCTGGGCTGGAAAAGGAGCAAATATTAGAGACCTATTCTGCGCAACTCCGAAAGTCCTAAAACTCCACGGGAGTTATTTTCAGAATATATAAAAAATATTGGGAGAAGGAAGTACCAGAGGGGGGCCACCCACCATCCACGAGGGTGGGGGACACGTCCTACCCCCCTGGGCGCGCCCCTGCCTCGTGGGCCCCTTGGCAGGCCTCTGGTGCCCATCTTCTGTTTTAATGAGGTCTTTCGCCCTGGAAAAAACCATAAGCAACCTTACGGGACGAAACTCTGCCGCCACAAGGCAAAACCTTGGCGGAACCAATCTAGGGCTCCAGCGAAGCTGTTCTGCCGGGGAAACTTCCCTCCAGGAGGGGGAAATCATCACCATCGATCCTCTCATCGGGAGGGGGTCAATCTCCATCAACATCTTCATCAGCACCATCTCATCTCAAACCCTAGTTCATCTCTTGTATCCAATCTTTGTCCCAAAACCTCAGATTGGTACCTGTCGGTTGCTAGTAGTGTTGATTACTCCTTGTAGTTGATGCTAGTTGGTTTACTTGGTGGAAGATCATATGTTCAGATCCTTTTTAATACCCCTCTGATTATGAACATGAATATGATTTTTGAGTAGTTACGTTTGTTCCTGAGGACATGGGAGAAGTTTTGCAATAAGTAGTCATGTGAATTTGGTATTTGTTGAATATTTTGATGAGATATATGTTGTTTTTCTCTAGTGGTGTTATGTGAACGTCGACTACATGACACTTCACCATTGTTTGGGCGTAGAGGAAGGCATTGGGAAGTAATAAGTAGATGATGGGTTACTAGAGTGACAGAAGCTTAAACCCTAGTTTATGCGTTGCTTCGTAAGGGGCTGATTTGGATCCACATGTTTCATGCTATGGTTAGGTTTACCTTAATACTTCTTTTGTAGTTGCGGATGCTTGCAATAGGGGTTAATCATAAGTGGGATGCTTGTCCAAGGAAGGACAGTACCCAAGCACCGGTCCACCCACATATCAAATTGTCAAAGTACCGAACGCGAATCATATGAGCGTGATGAAAACTAGCTTGACGATAATTCCCATGTGTCCTCGGGAGCGCTGTCCTTTATATAAGAGTTTTTCCGGGCTTGTCCTTTGCTACAAAAGGATTGGGCCATCTTGCTGCACCTTATTTACTTTTATTACTTGTTACACGTTACAAATTATCTTATCAAAAAACTATCTGTAACCCATAATTTCAATGCTTGCAGAGAATACCTTACTGAAAACTGCTTATCATTTCCTTCTGCTCCTCGTTGTGTTCGACACTCTTACTTATCGAAAGGACTATGATAGATCCCCTATACTTGTGGGTCATCACACGGCACCCTAACGGAGGGGGGAATCATCACTGGAGGCCATCTTCATCATCCCGACGGTCACCATGATGCGGAGGTAGTATTCCACCCTCGGGGATGAGGGTTTGTACGAGTAGCTATGTGTTTAATCTCTCTCTCTCATGTTCTTGGTTTGGCACAATCTTGATGTATCGCGGGCTTTGTTAATATAGTTGGATCATAGGTGTTTCTCCCTCTCTATCTTGTTGTGATGAATTGAGTTTTTCCTTTGAGATTTCGTTTTTATCGAATTGAATACTTTTATGCATTTGAGAACACTTGATGTATGTCCTGTTATGAATACCCGTGGTGACAATGGGTATCATATTTATTCACTTGATATATATTTTGTCACTCAACTCACAGATTCCCCAGGTGACATTGGGGTAATCTATGCATAGGGGTTGATGCACGTTCTCGTCTTTGTTTCTCCGGTAGAAATCTTGGGGCACTCTTTGAGGTTCTTTGTGTTGGATTGAGTATTATGAATCTAAAATTGTTTGATGCATATAATATAATAACTAACGGATACTCATGGTGACATTGGAGTATCTAGGTGATATTAGAGTTGGTTGATGTGTATGATATGATGTTATTTTAGTACGAACTCTTGGATAGATTGATCAGAAAGGATAACTTGTTGTTATTTTCGTAAGAACTCTTGGAAAGATTGATCGGAAAGAATAACTTTGAGGTGGTTTCGTACACTACAAACAATTTGTTCTTATGTTCTCTGCTAGATAGGAACTTTGGAGTGATGCTTCATCGCACGTTGAGGGATTGTTATGTGATTCAATTATATTAGCATTGTTGAGAGATTGCACTAGCAAAAGTACGAACCCTAGGCCTCATTTTCAAGCATTGCAATACCGTTTTTGATCACTTTTGTTACTTGCTACCTTACTGTTTTTTATTGTTCCTATTACAAAAATACATATCTACTATCATTACTACACTTGTATCACCATCTCTTCGCCGAACTAGTGCACCTATACAATTTACCATTGTATTTGGTGTGTTGGGGACACAAGAGACTTTTTATTATTTAGTTGTAGGGTTGCTTGAGAGGGACCATCTTCATCCTATGCCTCCCACAGATTGATAAACCTTAGGTCATCCACTTGAGGGAAATTTGCTACTGTCCTACAAAACTCTGCGCTTGGAGGCCCAAGACGAGTCTACAAGAACAAGTTGTGTAGTAGACATCAAGCTCTTTTGTGGCGCCGTTGCACGAATGTGAGTGCTTGAAGGTATATCTTTAGATCTTGCAATTGAATCTTTTAGTTTCTTGTTTTATCACTAGTTTGGTTTATGAAAGAAAACCACAAAAAATGGAATTGAGGTGGTCTCATCTTGTCCATCTTTATTTTGTATTTCTTGAAAATGATGGATCGGAAAATTGTGCTTAATTGATAGAAGAAGTATTCAATAAAATGTTTGGATCATGATTGCAATGTTGTTAGTATGAATTTTTTGAATATCCATGATGCTAATGGTATGCAAAGTCATAAGCTTGGGGATGCTATGTTTGAGGAAGATGATATTTTTTGTCCCCAAGTTTTGATGAGCAAGTTTATTATGATGAAAGCATGCCTCTCAAAACAATTTTATCTCTCAATTGAAGCTTTGAGCTCTGGCACCTCTACAAATCTCTGCTTCCCTCTGCGAAGGGCCTATCTATTTACTTTATGCAATTTTTATTTTTATTTGAGTCTCCAACTTCTCTTATAAAGCACCAACTAGGGAACACTATGATCATACTTGTGCATTGGATGTAGCTAATATTGGAGTGTGCTTCATAAATGGATCAATGATTGAGCATAATGTGCCAGGGATTGCTTTCTTTAGTGTTGATATTTTGAAAGACATGGTTGCTTGTTGATATGCTTGAGTATTGATGTCCTCATGTCAAATTATAGACTATTGCTTTGAATCATTCAAGTCCAAATGTCCATGCTACAAAAGAAAAGAGTATATGATGAATATGATAGGTAGCATTCCACATCAAAATTTCTGTTTTCAATTGCTGCTTTATCATGATGAGTTTTATGAGAAAGAGTTGTTGTTATGATGCTGGGAAGAATGATTGAAATTATCATTGATCAAACTTATGCGGTATGCTAGCATTCACACTTCCCAAATTATTTCTTTTATCATTTACCTACTCGAGGACGAGTAGGAATTAAGCTTGGGGATGCTAATATGTCTCCAACGTATCTATAATTTATGAAGTATTCATGCCATGTTTACAACAATTTTAAATGGTTTTGGTATGATTTGCATGGAACTAACCCGGACTGACGCTGTTTTCAGCAGAACTACTGTGGTGTTGTTTTCTGTGCAGAAATAAAAGTTCTCCAAATGCAACGGAACTTTTTGATGATTTTTTTGGAACAAAAGAATCACCAGAAGCTTTGTGGGAGGGCAAGAAGAGCCATGAGGTGGGCACAACCTACCAGGGCGTGCCAGCCCCCTCTAGCGCGTCCTAGTGTCTCGTCGCTCCCTCGAAGCCCATCATCATGTGAAACCAATGCCAAAAAATCCTATAAATACAGAAACCCCAAAAAATAACCCTAGGTTAGAAGTTCCACCGCCGCAAGCCTCTGCACCCACGAAAAACGAATCTAGACCCTGTTCTGGCACCCTACTCATTATTGGAGGACATCTTCATCATCCTGGTGGCCACCATGATGAGGAGGGATTAGTACACCCTCGGGGCCGATGGTTTGTACAAGTAGCTATGTGTTTAATCTCTCTCCCTCTCTCTCGTGTTCTTGATTTGGCACGATCTTGATGTATTGCAGGCTTTGTTAATATAGTTGGATCATATGGTGTTTCTCCCTCTCTATCTTGTTGTGATGAATTGAGTTTTCCCTATGAGAACACTTGATGTATGTCTTGCTATGAATACCCATGGTGACAATGAGGTATCATATTGATTCACTTGATATGTGTTTTGGCACTCAACTCACGGATTCCCGAGGTGGCATTGGGGTAATCTGTGCATAGGGGTTAATGCATGTTCTTGTCTTTGTTTCTCTGGTAGAAATCTTGGGGCACTCTTTGAGGTTCTTTGTGTTGGATTCCGTATTATGAATCTGAAATTGTTTGATGCATATCACATAATCAACTCACGGATACTCGTGGTGACATTGGAGTATCTAGGTGACATTAGAGTTGGTTGTGTGTATCATATGGTGTTATTTTAGTATGAACTCTTGGATAGATCAATCAGAAAGGATAACCTGCTGTTATTTTAGTATGAACTCTTGGAAAGATTGATCGGAAAGAATAACTTTGAGATGGTTTCGCACCCTACAAATCTTTTCTTCTTATGTTCTCTGCTAGATAGGAACTTTGGAGTGATTCTTCATCGCACGTTGAGGGATTGTTATGTGATCCAATTATATTAGCATTGTTGAGAGATTGCACTGGCGAAAGTACAAACCATAGGCCTCATTTTCAAGCATTGCAATACCTTTTGTGCTCACTTTTTTTACATGCTACCTTTCTGTTTCTTATTATTCCTATTACAAAAATAAATATCTACTATCATTACTACACTTGTATCACCATTTCTTCGCCGAACTAGTGCACCTATACAATTTACCATTGTATTTGGTTTCTTGGGGACACAAGAGACATTTTATTATTTGCTTGCAGGGTTGCTTGAGAGAGACCATCTTCATCCTATGCCTCCCACGGATTGATAAACCTTATGTCATCCACTTGAGGGAGATTTGCTACTATCCTACAAAACCCTGCGCTTGGAGGCCCAACACGAGTCTACAAGAACAAGTTGTGTAGTAGACATTAGAAGGTGAAAGCCCAATGCAACCAGTGAAACCTAGCTAGCCTTTGGTTGGAACCTAAATATTTTTAAGTATTTATTGGGCATAAGGCTATCCCTAATAAGTCCCAAGAATATTCAAGTCAAAGTAATTTTCCCTAAAAAGATTTGGGTTCGATTTTTTGGAATCAACTCAAAATCAAAAGGGAGATTATTCAAAGTGGCATTGCATTTATTTTGGCAGGGAAGTGAATCCCATAAGCCCAAATGACATGATGACCCTCTACAAATTTTCTAAAATGATTTTGAAACAACATTGGCTTTGGAACAAAACTCAAATTCAAAAGCAAATATAAGTGCAGAAAGTAAACCTGTCCAAAATGCTCTAACAAAAAGTTGACGTGTCCACAAATATTCCATTTGGAATTTAGAAAATATTATCTGTTGGAAGAAAAATCAAATCAAAACCTATTTGAATTAACATAGAAAACAAAAAAAATAAAATGATGAAGAAAACAGAAACAAAAAAACAAAAAAGGGATAAACGAAAAAAAGAGCCAAGGCCCAGCCAGGCAGCCGACCCATCATCGCAACATCTAGTCCAACCACTCCCCGCATGACCTCTCTCTCCCTCTCACCCACTGACATGCGGGTGCCGCATGTCAGGGTCGTCCCTCACCTCCCGCAACTGCCCGGGCCCACGTCACCCACGTCCTTCATGAACGCGCGCGCATGACCCCCACCCCGTTTGCTCTATGGTCGTGCCAGCACCTGCGACCCTGCCCTACAAATAGCCCTCGTTTCCCTCATCGTTTTCCCCCAAGCAATCGAGGCCAAGTATCACCAGGCTGCTCCGTCGTGAACCCCGAGCTCCGCCCCTCACCTAGGAATTCTGCCGAAGCATTCGACGAGCCTGAGCCCTGCCCAGCTAGCGACTGCCACCATTGGACTACCCGACGCCGTGCACATTGATACATCTCTGTCATATCTATAATTTTTGATTGTTTCGTGCCAATATTATTCAACTTTCACATATTTTTGGCAACATTTTATATAATTTATTGGACTAACCTATTGATCCAGTGCCCAGTGCCAGTTCCTGTTTGTTGCATGTTTTTTTTTCTGCAGAAAATCCATATCAAATGAAGTCCAAACACGATAAGAATTTACGAAGAATTATTTTGGAATGTATGTGATTTTTGGCACTTGGAATCAACGCAAACAGGGGCCCACAGTGACCACAACCCACCAGGGGGTGCCAGACGCGCCCATGTGTCTTATGCCCTCCTCGTAAGGTGGTTGGGGCCCTTCTTCTTGTGCAAGAAAATAATTTATGGAAAAAACTCATGTAAATTTTTTAGTGCAATCGGAGTTACGGACCTCCTGGAATTTAAGAAACCATGAAGGGCCAGATCTGGGAAATGCGAAACAAAAGAGAACAGAGAGGGAGATCCAATCTCGGAGGGGCTCCCGTCCTGCCGCCGCCATGGAGGCTATGGACCAAAGGGGGAACTCTCCTCCCATCTAGGGGGGTGGCCAAGGAAGAAGAAGAAGGAGGTGGCTCTCTCCCCCTCTCTCCCGGTGACGCTGGAGTGCCACCGGGGCATGGATCGGGACGGTGATCTACATCAACAATCTTGCTACCGTCAACACCAACTTTCTCCCCCTCTATGCAGAAGTGTAACACCCCTTATCTCCACTGTAATCTCTACTTAAACATGGTGCTCAACTCCATATATTATTTCCCAATGATATTTGGCTATCCTATGATGTTTGAGTGGATCTGTTTTATCCTATGGGTTAATCGTGATCTTGGTTGGTATGATTGTATATTTTATTTATGGCATTGTCCTATGGTGCCCTCCGTCTCGCACAAATGTGAGGGATCTCCGCTGTAGGGTGTTGCAATACGTTCATGATTCACTTATGGTGGGTTGCGAGAGTGACAGAAGTTTAAACCCGAGTAGGTGGGTTTTTGCGTATGGGATAAAAAGGACTTGATATTTAATGCTATGGTTGGGTTTCACGACCTTAATGATCTTTATTAGTTGCGGATGCTTGCTAGGGGTCCAATCATAAGTGCATATGATCCAAGTAGAGAAAGTATGTTAGCTCATGCCTCTCCGTCATATAAAATTACAAGAATGATTACCGGTACTTGTTATCGATTGCCTAGGGACAAATGACTTTCTTGTTGACAAAATCTATTCACTTTTATTACCTTGCAATTTATTCGTAGTTTTATTCTCACAAGTTGTTGTAGTTTTATTCTTGCAGAATAGTTTCATACTTGTTCTAGGTAAAGAAAATGATAAAGTGTGCGTAGAGTTGTATCAGTGGTCGATAGAACTTGAGGGAATATTTGTTCTACCTTTAGCTCCTCGTTGGGTTCGACACTCTTATTTATCGAAGAAGGCTCCAAACGATCCCCTACACTTGTGGGTTATCAAGACTTTTTTCTAGCGCCGTTGCCGGGGAGCAATAGCATGGGGTGAATATTATCGTGTGTGCTTGTTTTCTTTATCACTATGTTGTTTTTTATTTTCTGTTCTAAGTTGTTCTGTATCTTTAGTTATGGATATGGAACACGAAACACGAAAAAATCTACTGGTACTTGCTACTCATGGAGATGGGGAACCTTCTAAAACCCTCGATGCCCATTATGTGAAAAATATTATGCACTACTTTGATAATCTTGAGAAAACCCCATTCAACATGATAATGGGAGACACATTGGATCAACGTGAATACTTTAGGGATTATCGCTTGACACAAAAAGGGAAACTGTTATGGGATCAAATTGATATGTTGCATTGGTATGTTTGGAATTTATGCCAGAGATATGATTTTACTTGTTGCCATAGGATGAATGCTCCACACCTTCCCTTTTCATGCAAATTTAATGATAATGAAACCTTAGCTTCTTATGCTAATGGCAGATATGATTATTATGATGTGGAACAAATAGAAGAATTTGTTGCTTTTAAGGGTGCTTATGAAATTGAATCTTTGTTTTTTAATTATGAAGCTTTTGAGGATGATGTTTATAGACCTGAATTTTTTTCCATCCTTAAGTATTGCTATGAAAATTATAAATACAATTCCGATATTGATATATTTATTGAGAAAGTGTCCCCTGTCCAAGAAGAGAGTAATATTTTATAGGATTATATGGAAGAAGAAATTGATGAAACTGTGAGCACATTGGATGAAAAAGATGATGAGGAGAGCAAAGAACAAAAGGAGGAAGGGCAGAATAGCTACCCCTGCCCACTTTCTAATGAGAGTAACTCTTCAACTCATACATTATGTAATTTCCCTTCATGCTTATCGAAGGATGAATGCTATGATAATTGCTATGATCCCGTTGATTCTTTTAAAATATCCTTTTTTGATGAACTTGATGCTTTCTATGCTTGTGGCCAAGATGCCAATATGAATTATGCTTATGGAGATGAACTTCTATAGTTCCTTATGTTAAGAATGAAATTGTTGGTATTGCGCCCACACATGATAGCCCTATTATCTTTTTGAATTCTCCAAACTACACTATATTGGAGAAGTTTGCACTTATTAAGGATTACATTGATGGGTTGCCTTTTACTATTTCACATGATAATTTCGATGAATATAATATGCTTGTGCTTTCTGCTCCTACTTGCAATTATTATGAGAGAGGAACTACATCTCCGCCTCTCTATGTTTTGAATACGATAAAATTGCAAGAAACTTCTTATGCTATGTATTGGCCTTTACTTGATGTTCATGAATTGTTCCTGTGTGACATGCCAATGCATAGGAAGAGAGTTAGACTTCGTCATTGCATGATATATGTTGCTTTGTGCTCACTACTAAATTCCAAATCGTTGTTAATTAAAATTTGCTTTGATATACCTTGGGATCCGGGTGGATTCATTACTTGAGCACTTTATGCCTAGCTTAATGGCCTTAAAGAAATAGCTGCCAGGTAGACAACCCAGAAGTTTTAGACACTCATTTTATTCTGTTGAGTGATTTTATAAAATTTAAAAACAAAAAAATATAGAGGGGAACTTAAAACTTCACAAAAGGAAAAGTGAAAGTGAGAGGGATCAACATTGTCAAAGTGGGAGCTAGCCTTAAACTTTGTGGATCTCAATTACATAAAATTTTAAACAAAAATAGTTATCCCCTTGTAAAATTCCATTATATTGTAAAATTATTGTGCCAAGATTTGCCTTTAGGATGAGTAGACTGCTTGTTGGTATGTGCGGTGCAAAAGTAGAAACTTTGGTTGTAGTGCGTGAATTTACATTTTTTACTGGAATGTCAGAAGCTTCTAAAACTTTTTGCATAGTCTTGCTATACAATTTTTTTATTTTGTCCTAATGTTTCAGAATTTTTGGAGTACCATAAGTATGGTAGATGTTCAGATTTCTACAGTCTGTCTTGTTTAAGACAGATTCTGTTTTTGATGCATTGTTTTGCTTGTTTTGATGAAACTATCGATTTTTATCGGTGGTATAAGCCATGGAGAAGTTATATTAAAGTAGATACAATGCAAAAACAAAATATGAATGGGTTTGCAACAGTACTTAAAGTAGTGATTTGCTTTATTATACTAAAGGATCTTACCGAGTATTTCTGTTGACTTTTGTGTGGATGAAGTGATCGAAGATCGAGGAGGTCTTGATATGAGGAGAAGGAGGAGAGGCAAGAGCTCAAGCTTAGGGATGCCCAAGGCACCCCAAGTAAATATTCAAGGAGACTCAAGTGTCTAAGCTTGGGGATGCCCCAGAAGGCATCCCATCTTTCTTCAACAAGTATCAGTATGTTTTCGTCTTTGTTTTATTCATGGGATATGTGTAAATCTTGGAGCATCTTTTGTGTTTATTTTTCACTTTTCTTTTATGCACCATGCTGTTATGAGACAGTCCATGGTTGATTTATAGAATGCTGATTGCACTTCACTTATATCTTTTGAGTATGGCTTTATAGAATGCTTCATGTGCTTCACTTATATCATTTGAAGTTTGGATTGCCTGTTTCTCTTCACATAGAAAACTATTATTTGTAGAATTCTCTTTTGCTTCACTTACATTTATTAGAGCATGATCTTTTATAGAAAGAATTAAACTTTCGTGATTCAGTTATATCTATTTAGAGAGTCAATAGGAATTGGTCATTTGCATGGTTAGTCATAAAATCATACATAAAACTTATGGATCACTGAATATGATATGTTTGATTCCTTGCAATAGTTTTGCGATATAGAGATGATAATATGTGGGAGGTACCAGAAAATGGTTGTGGTCAGTAGGAATATTGGTGTTAAGGTTTGTGATTCCCTAAGCATGCACGTATAGTCTCTCATTATGCTATGAAGTTGGAGCATGATTTATTATTGATTGTCTTCCTTATGAGTGGCGGTCGGGGACGAGCGATGGTATTTTCCTACCAATATATCCCCTAGGGGCATGCGTAGTAGTACTTTTCTTCGAGGGCTAATAAACTTTTGCAATAAGTAGATGAGTTCTTTATGACTAATGCGAGTCCATGGATTATACACACTCTTACCTTTCCGCAATTTCCTAGCCTCTATGATACCGTGCATTGCCCTTTCTCACCTCGATATGTGGTGCAAACTTCACAGGTGCGTACAAACCCCGTGGTATGATACGCTCTATCACACGTATGCCTTATTATGTCTTCCTCAAAACAACCACCATATCTACCTATTATGGCCTTTCCATAGCCATTCCGAGATATATTGCCATGCAACTTCCACCGCCTCCATTTTGATAACTTGAACATTCATTTTCATATTGCTTTGCATGATCGTAAGATAGCTAGCATGATATTTCCATGGATTGTCCATTTTTTTGATAACGTTGTTATGCTAGATTATTGCACATCCTGGTACACTGCCAGAG
This sequence comes from Triticum aestivum, assembly GCF_018294505.1. Lineage (NCBI taxonomy): Eukaryota > Viridiplantae > Streptophyta > Magnoliopsida > Poales > Poaceae > Triticum > Triticum aestivum. Next base: position 379,196,126 of record NC_057794.1, read on the forward strand.
GCATCCATATAGAGTCATATTTTGTTATAGGTATCGAGTTGTAATTTTTATTTCTGTTGAGCTATAAGTAAATACAAGTGTGATGATCATCATTATTCATTTTTAGAGCATTTCCCTAGTGAGGAAAGGTTTATGGAAACTACGATTCCCCCACAAGTCGGTATGAGACTCAATGAGAGGAAAAAATGAAAATAAAAAACAAAAAGAATAAGAAAAGAAAAAGAAAAAAAGGAAAAAAGGGAAAAAAAAGAAAAAAAGAGAGAAGGGGCATGCTAGTTCCACACTTGTGCTTCAAAGTAGCACCATGTTTTTCATATGGAGAGTCTCCTATGTTGTCACTTTCATATACTAGTGGGAATTTCTCATATAGAGTTAGGTGCACACCCACTTAGTTTTCATATGGAGCTTTCATACACTTATAGCTCTTAGTGCACTCGTTGCATGGCAATCCCTACTCCTCGCATTGATATCAATCGATGATCATCTCCATAGCCCGTTGGTTAGCCGTGTCTATGCGAGACTTTCTTACTTTTTTTCTTCACTCAAAAGCAGATCTGACAAGAAAACAACAAACAAAAAAGATGGCGAATAAAACAACAATTTTTTGTAAAGTGGGGGAGAGGAAAACGAGAGGAAAATGGAAAATAACGTAAATTGCAAGGAGATTAGATTTGTGATTAGAAACCTGGTACATGTTGGTGATGTCTCCCCGGCAACAGCGCCAGAAATTCCTTTTGATGCGGCTTGAACTACATCGGTATTTCCCCAAAGATGAAGGGATTATGCAGCACAACTATGGTAGGTATTTCCCTTAGTGATGAGACCAAGGTTATCAAACCAATAGGAGAACCACACAACACCACGTAAACATCTCCTGCACACAAAGAACAAATACTTGCAACCCGACGTAAGAGAGGGGTTGTCAATCCCTCACGGGTAAAAAGATAGGTAAAATTGTAGTAGATTGGATAAATAGATCTCGCGGGAATGCGAGATAAAATAAATAAATAAGATTGCAGCAAGGTATTTTTGTATTTTTGGATTAATAGATCTGAAAATAAAAGCAAATAAAAATAGATCCTGAAGGAAAATATAATAAAGTAGAGACCCCGGGGCCGTAGATTTCACTAGCGGCTTCTCTCGAGAAAAATAGCATACGGTGGGTAAACAAATTATTGTTGGGCAACTGATAGAACTTCAAATAATCATGACGATATCCAGGAAATGATCATTATATATGCATCACATCCAAGATTAGTAGACCGACTCCTGTATGCATCTATGATGCGGCTTGAAGCTACATCGGTCTTTCACCAAACAGGAAGGGATGATGCAGCACAACAACGTCATGTATTTCCCTCAGTGATGAAACCAAGTTTATCGAACTAGTAGGAGAACCAAGCAACACAATGTAAACAGCACCTGCACACAAATAACAACTACTCGCAATCCGACGTGTAAAAGGGGTTGTCAATCCCTTTCGAGTAGCGGCGCCCAAAGATAGGCAAACAGACATGAGGAAATTGTAGTAGATTGATAGATCGAACGCCAAATAAAATAAATAAGAATAAATTGCAGCAAGGTATTTTGGTTTTTTTGGTTTAGTAGATCTGAAAAAATAAAATCAAAGAAAAATAAATTGCAAAGGCAAATAATATGAGAAAGAGACCCGGGGGCCGTAGGTTTCACTAGTGGCTTCTCTCGAGAAAAATAGAAACGGTGGGTAAACAAATTATTGTTGGGCAATTGATAGAACTTCAAATAATCATGATGATATCTAGGCAATGATCATTATATAGGCATCACATCCAAGATTAGTAGATCGACTCTGCATCTACTACTATTAGTCCACACATCGACCGCTATCCAACATGCATCTAGTGTATTAAGTTCATGGAGAAATGGAGTAATGCAATAAGAACGATGACATGATGTAGACAATATCTATTTATGTAGAAATAATCCCATCGTTTTATCCTTAGTAGCAATGATACATACGTGTCGGTTCCCCTTCTGTCACTGGGATCAAGCACCGTAATATCGAACCCACTACAAAGCACCTCTTCCCATTGCAAGATAAATAGATCAAGTTGGCCAAACAAAACCCAAATATCGGAGAAGAAATACGAGGCTATAAGCAATCATGCATATAAGAGATCAAAGAAACTCAAATAACTTTCATGGATATAAAAAGATAGATCTAATCATAAACTCAAAGCTCATCCAATCCCAATAAACACACCACAAAAAGAGATACATCATTTGGATCTCCAAGAGACCATTGTATTGATAATCAAATGAGAGAGAGGAAGCCATCTAGCTACTAACTACGGACCCGTAGGTCTATGAGGGAGTCCTGGACTAGGGGGTCCTTGGACAGCCGGACTATATACTTTGGCCGGACAGTTGGACTATGAAGATACAAGATTGAAGACTTCGTCCCGTGTCCGGATGGGACTCTCCTTTGCGTGGAAGCCAAGCTTGGCGATTCAGATATGTAGATCTCCTCCCTTGTAACCGACTTTGTGTAACCCTAGCCCCTCCAGTGTATATATAAACCGGAGGGTTTTAGTCCATAGGACAACAACAATCATACCATAGGCTAGCTTCTAGGGTTTAGCCTCTCCGATCTCGTGGTAGAACAACTCTTGTAATACTCATATCATCAAGATCAATCAAGCAGGAAGTAGGGTATTACCTCCATCAAGAGGGACCGAACCTGGGTAAACATTGTGTCCCCCGCCTCCTGTTACCATCCGCCTTACATACACAGTTCGGGACCCCCTACACGAGATCCGCCGGTTTTGACACCGACATTGGTGCTTTCATTGAGAGTTCCACTGTGCCGTCACAATCAAGGCTTGATGGCTCCTTCGATCATCGGCAACGATGCGATACAGGGTGAGGTTTTCCTCCCCGGAAAGATCTTCGTATTCGGTGGCTTTGTACTGCGGGCCAACTCGCTTGGCCATCTGGAGCAGATCGAGAGCTACGCCCCTGGCCATCAGGTCAGGTTTGGAAGCTTGAACTATACTGCCGACATCCGCGGAGACTTGATCTTCGACGGATTCGAACCCATGTCAGGTACGCCGCACAGTCACGATGAGCATGATTTAGCTCTGCCATCCGACAGTGTTCGGGAGATCACACCTATAACTACTCCGACCCTCAATCCGGAACAAATAGCGCGTCCGAGGACGGGTGGATGGACCCCACCACGGAGGCCGCACACTCAGCGACGATAGAGCCGAATACTGACTTCACCTCCTATGAGACCTGTGTTGCCGGACACTCAGATTCGTCCCTGGCCACAGACTCCGAACCGCTCGCGTCTGTGCCCATCCAATCTGATTGGGCACCGATCATGGAGTTCACCTCCACGGATATCTTTCAGCACTCGCCCCTAAGCGACATGCTAAACTCATTACGGTCTCTCTCCTTGTCAGGAGACCCTTGGCCAAACTATGTCCGGCTCGAGTGGGAAGCGGACGGCGAAGAAATTCGTTCCCCACCCACCACCCACTATAGCCACTGTCGACGAGCTAACCGACATGCTCGACTTTGACTCTAAAGACATCGACAGTATGGACGACGATGCGGGAAACGAACAGGAACCACTGCCTACAGGGCACTGGACTGCCACCTCATCGTATGATATATACATGGTGGACACCCCCAAAGAAAGCGATGGCAATAAGGCACCAGAGGATAATCCCCCCAAGAAGCAATCCAAGAACCAGCGTCATCGGCGCCGCTCTAAAGCCCGCCATGGCAAAAATAGTGATACCGGCACAAGAGACAATAACGCCGCAAAATAGTGCCGAAGACGAAGACAATCCCCTCCAGCCAGGCTTTGAGCAGGAGGATGGGCAAGCCAGCCCCAAGATGCAGGCAGCAGACGGAGAATCAGAGGATGACAATTACATGCCTCTCTCCGAAGACGAGGTGAGCCTCGGCGACGAAGAATTTATCGTGCCCGAGGATCCCATCGAACAGGAGCACTTCATGCGCCGGCTTATTGCCACAGCAACAAGCCTGAAGAAAAAGCGACAACAGCTTCAAGCCGAGCAAGATCTGCTAGCGGATAGATGGACTGAGGTCCTGGCAGCCGAGGAACACGAACTCGAGAGTCCAATCAAAATTTCCCAAAGCGCAGGTTGCTACCCCAGCTTGAAGAGGAAGCATTAAAGCTTGCGCTTCCAGCGTATGATGCGGCGGACCGGCCACCTCGTGGCCGAGACAAAGTGGCATATAGGTCCCAAGTCCAGCCCGCACCCCGTCGCCAGTCAAAGAAGAATATCAAAGCCCGGGGTAACATGCAGGACCTGCGAGACGTATTGGAAAACAAAGCAGGACACAAAAGGTCGATCTTCGGATCACGAGGGCGCGCCCCAACACATGACGGCGACTGTCATGCCGGATGCACAAAAAGCAAATCCGGCCGGGCCGAACACAGCACACAAGACTCGTACGAACTGCGTCGTGACATAGCCTGGCATAGAGGCGCCGCACACGCCCTATGCTTCACTGATGAAGTAATGGATCATGAATTCCCAGAAGGGTTTAAACCCGTGAATATTGAATCATACGATGGTACTACTGGCCCCGTGGTATGGATAGAGGATTTCTTCCTCCACATTCACATGGCCCGCGGAGATGATCTACACGCCATCAAGCACCTCCCATTAAAACTCAAAGGACCAGCTCGACATTGGCTAAATAGCTTGCCAACAAACTCCATCAGACGTTGGGAGAACCTGGCAGACACATTCCTAGACAACTTCTAGGGCACTTATGTGCGACCATCGGATACTGATGATTTAAGTCACATAACACAACAACCCGGAGAGTCAGCCAGGAAATTTTGGACTCGGTTCCTAACCAAAAAGAACCAAATTGTGGACTGTCCGGATGCCGAAGCCCTAGCGGCCTTTAAACATAACATCCGCGATGAGTGGCTCGCCAGACATCTCGGCCAAGAGAAGCCAAAGTCCATGGCAGCCCTCAGAACACTCATGACCCGCTTCTGCGCGGGCGAGGATAGCTGGTTGGCCCGTAGCAACAACACAACAAGCAACCCCGTCACATCGGAGGCCAAAGACAGCAACGGCAAGCCACATCAGAATAGATACAAGCGCCGCAACAACGACGATAACGCCGAAGACACGACAGTCAATGCCGTATTCAGTGGCTCTAAATCCGGTCAGCGGAAAAATCCGTTCAAAAGAAACAATCCGGGCCCGTCCAGTTTGGACCACATACTGGACCGCTCGTGTCAAATTCACGGCACCCCCGATAAGCCATCCAACCACACCAATAGAGAATGCTGGGTGTTCAAACATCCGACAAGTTGAATGCCGAAAGCAAGGAAAAGGGGCTGCATAGCGATGACGAGGAGGAGCCCCGGCCGCCGAACACAAGAGGATAAAAGAAATTTCCTCCCCAAGTGAAAACGGTGAACATGATATACGCAACCCATATCCCCAAGCGGGAACAGAAGCATGCACTCAGGGACGTCTACGCGATGAAGCTAGTCGCCCCAAAGTTCAACCCATGGTCTTCTTGTCTGATCACTTTTGGTCGCAGGGACCACCCCACTAGTATCTGTCATGGCGGTTCTGCCAAATTGGTCCTCGATCCTATCATTGACGGGTTCCACCTCACTCGAGTCCTTATGGACGGTTGTGAAAGTGCGTTATATCGACTAGAGGGGGGGTGAATAGGCGATTTTTATGAAAGTCTTCAAAACTTGGGAGTTATGAAGACAAACAGTGAAGATTATGCCTATTACTATGCAGCGGAAGTTAGATTACACTAGGCCAGCCACGGTCATGTATTCAATAGAGTGAAAGCACAGTGACAAACAGCTTCAGTGTAATAAGGATCAAGTAGGAAGAAGTTATGAAGCCAAAACAGATCATGCATTCACGTTGTGAAGACAAATGATAAAGCAAGCACGCAATGACTTCACAATGAGTAACAGCAAGAGAAGGAAGTGAAGATGAAACCAGTGACTCGTTGAAGACAATGATATGTTGGACCAGTTCCAGTTGCTGTGACAACTGTACGTCTGGTTGGAGCGTCTAGGTATTTAAACCTTAGGACACACAGTCCCGGACACCCAGTCCTAAACACACAGTTCAGGACACCAAGTCCTCACCGTAATCTCCTTGAGCTAAAGTCACTTAGTCCTCGCCCAATCACTCTGGTAAGTCTTCAAGGTAGACTCCCAAACCTTCACAGACTTCGTTCACTGGAAATCCACAATGTCTCTTGGATGCTCTGAACGCGACGCCTAACCGTCTGGAGGATTCACAGTCCTCAAGTGTAATAAGTCTTCAGATCACACAGACAAGAAGACTTAAGTGATGCCAATTTACTCTGGCTCTGGGTGGTTAGGGCTTTTCTCCTCACTAGGAATTTTCTCTCAAAGGCTTCAAGGTGGGTTGCTCTCAAACGACAAAAGCCGTGCACTAAAATCTGAGCAGCCAACCGTTTATGGTTGTGGGGGTGGGCTATTTATAGCCACTTGGCAACCCGACCTGATTTGTCCGAAATGACCCTGGGTCACTAAGGAACTGACACGTGTCTCAATGGTCAGATTTCGAACTCTCATGGCAACTTTACTTGGGCTACAAGAAAAGCTGACTTGTCCGGCTCTGGACAAGATTTGCTCTCATTGTCTTCACTCGAAGACATAGGTTTTTGATTTAGGCATCACTTAAGTCATTCTGACTTGTTCTGCTAGACCCCACTTAACAGTACGGTGGTTCCTATGACTCAACAAAAAATAAAAAGAACTACGAAAGATCTAAGTCTTCGAGTTCCATAGGCTTCATAACGTGTCTTCTGTTGTCATAGTCTTCAATGTGAATATCTTCATATACCACATTTGACTTCAATGTCTTCATTCATTTTTAGGGGTCATCTCTGGTAGTAAACCGAATCAATGAGGGACTTCTACCTGTGTTTTCCTGCAATTCTCACAAACACATTAGTCCCTCAACTAGGTTTGTCGTCAATACTCCAAAACCAACTAGGGGTGGCACTAGATGCACTTACAATCTCCCCCTTTTTGGTGATTGATGACAAACTAGTTGAAGTTTTCAACGGGGAATATAAAGTGTGAAGTCTGTAAAGGAATTGTCATCATAAGTTGCAAGTGCTGCCGTGAAGATGTGCATATAAGTTAATTTGCTTTTGGAATGCAAATGCACATGGCAGGTTGTACTTGTGGAGATCAGCTTCAGCTTATGATGACAATCTACTATGCATGTGAAAGTATATGAAGATAATAACATGCATAATGGGAAATGGACGTCTGCAGAATGAGATGAGTGCGGAATTTATCGTCGCACATGCGGAATTTATCTTCGCAAAAGGAGTGGTAAAACAAGTAGCAGACGGTCATCGAGTTTTCGTGTTTACAACTCAAAAGAACCAAATGAAGCAAAACAAGAGTTGCAAACACGAAGCAAGTATAACAATACAAGGCACCCGCTCATATTGACCCGCTTGAAGACTATAAACATCATATGCTTCTCCCGCTTTTGTCAGGAATGACCAAAAAGGTTTGAAGACATAGAGTTTTCTACGCGTTCCCAGGCGCAGCAGGGTCGGTGGAGTTGTTTGGCGGTGCAGAGCTTTGAGGTGCTGAAGCGGGTGGTGGTGAAGTAACATCATCATCTTCATCAATGATCCTCGCAGTGACGGTGGCAGCTGATGAGGAATACTCAGAGTCTTCAAGTGACGGTGTGTTGCGCATCACAGCCCTCCTTGGAGGTGTGGTGTCAAATTTGAAGCGCTCTGTGAAGCCATCCTCTTCAAGTTCAGCTTCAGTGCATATCATTGAGAGCCCTTTCCACGTACGATGGCAAGTCTCATGCGTAACGAAGGCATTCTTGGTGGCCAGGTTTCGAAGACGATTGACATCCACCAAGAGGCTCTTCATCTGACGTTTCAGCCAGTCGTGATGCCTATCTTGCTTTCGGTGAAGGGCCACAAGAAGCTCTCGGTTAGTGAGGACTGAGCATGCTTCTTGGGTCTTGGAGCGTTTGTGCTATCTGTGGCTTCAGTTGATGCTGGTGCACGTGTAGTGCCAGCCATAGGATAGACCCTGGACATGGCTTCAACACCTTCAACATTCTGCGTGAAGCTCTGGTGTTCGGCATTCTGAAGACTTATTGGTTGCTTGGCAGGCTCAGGGTATATTGCTTCAGCAGAGATATCCACATCTGGCAGGAAGATGCGATGGTTTCGGGCTGAGGGATGATACGAAATTGTAGAGTGCAGTTTGATCAGCCTCATCACCCAAGGGAAATAGATTTTTACACCAAATAAGTCCGAGCCTGACGCAGCAAGTTGTCATATGAAAAGATCCTGTGCATTGAAGCATTTGCCATGCATGATATAGAATATGAGAGTCTTCATTGCACCCTCAATCTTGGCATGTGGAGAGTGTCCCTTAATGGGCCAGAGAGTCCGCCGGATAATATGATATATGGTCCTGGGCAGGTACTCTAGGTCTTCAACGAAGAACTCAGTTGGATAGGGTGCATCTTGAGGCAATGGCTTCATCATTGAGAGCATCTGACTCATATTGGGTTCAGGTCTCTGAAATATGCTCTCAATAGCTTCAGAATGAACTTGACACCCTTCCTCGAAGAATTCGCCTGGAGTGGGCAGGCCAGTGAGCTCAATGATATTGAATGCATTGGCTTCATGATGGACATTTCCGGTCATCCACTCCAGGATCCAAGTCTTAGGATCTCTGTTGTAGCCTTTGATGTGGAGAGTGGCATAAAACTGAAGCAGAAGCTCTTCGTTCCAGTGCTCTTCATCAGTCACGAACGGCAGCAGACCCACTTGCCTAAAGCAGTCCAAAGCTTCCTCAAGACATGGAATACCAGCAATAGCTTCAACCTCAAGGCGCTTGTGTGGGAAGATGCGACCTTGGTTGTATAAGATGCAAGAATAATAGCTGCGCTGTGAATAGCTCCAGAACCTGTTTGATACAATCCTTTCCCTTGAATAGGGGTTCTTGGAGCTATCGAAAAATGTGTTGTCTGCCTTGAAGCTGTTTACATCAAGGGAGCCAGGTGCTGATGCAGGACCTGGGAACCTTGGAAGCCTTGGGACTGGCTTCTGGACATGAGGCCTGTGCTCTATGTGGTAGTCAAATGTGGACCTGCAGCGGACTCAGGAACTGAAGTGTCTGGCTCAGTGGCTTCGCTGTTTGCTGAAGCATTTGGTGGGGCGGGCTCCACATTGGCTTCAGTGTTACTAGTTTGAGGGACATCTTCAGACACGTTCTCTTGGGGAACTGCATCTTGATGGAGCGAGGGAGTGAGTTCTGGAGGTGCTTCTTGATTGTCTTCGGCTGATGCAGCCGGAATTTCTGCAGACTAGACTTGAGGCCGTGGACCTTTGCGAAGCCTACGGAACGCAGAGGACGCTTGTGGTGTCGGAGTGGGCTGGGCCTGAATGTCTTCTTCCTCCTGAGGGCGATCCGCCCATGACTCATCTTGTGCAATTGGCGTCAGAGGACGACCAATGCTGATGGGTTCGCTTGTTTCAAGCTGAGGAAGGGCTGCATCACCTTGCACATTGTCCTGATGACCAATGTCTTCAGCAGCTAGTGGGTCGGCTGCTGGAATATCTTCAGCGTCAGGTGCCTCTGTGGGAGCCGGCTCATGAACTGTTAGTCTTCTTTCTGCATTGGGGTGAATGACAGAAAGGGGTTCAACCATCAAGGGCTCTGTGGGAGCAGCCCTAGACTTCTTAGTCTTGCGCTTCTTTTTACTGGGGGCAGAAGGAGAGGCTTCAGAGCTCTTCCTTTTTCTGGCTTCAGCTTCTGCAGCTCTTGTCTTCTTTAGCTCAGAAGCTGTTGACCGGCTCTTTGGCTTCGAGCCAGTCGTGGCGGTTGGGAAGAAAATGGAAGTGGCTGCGTGTCTTGATGCCTCTGGTTCACACACAGCAGGCTGCTTCTTCTTCTTTGCGGCCATCTTGGGGTCGATGCCTGGATGCCCAAGTGCCTTGCGCTTTTCAGCCTCGTTGTAGTTTTGAACACATTTGTCAGCCAATGACTTCATCCTTTCACGCGAGCCTTGAGCTTCAGCACGCTTCTTCAGAAAGTTTTCTTTGAGATCATGCAGCATGATTTTGAAGCTTCTCACTTCCTGCACGCTGAGACTGGCCATGTGCTTCTTGAACTGAGCTTTTTCGTGATCAATTTTCTGCTTCAGCTCAACAATGCGCTGAGCAATGGCCAGTTCTGAAGCAATTGCGCCCTGGAAGGCGACGCTGAGTCCAGCAGGCAGCTGCAGATCATTGAAGCTTATATCTGGTGTGTCAAACCATTCATCGATGAAGCTGTGGATGATGGCGACATCAAAGAGAGGCAGATTGTTGAAGATTTCCGCTTCCTCCTTGCTTTTGATGAGCTGTTCTAGTGCGTCATCGCCCAGATCTTCATCGCTTGATAGATCAATGGCTTCACTGCGCAGCATGGCAGCAGCAGTGAGCTCTTTGCCTGTGTATTGCTGGGGCTCCTTATCCTTCAGGGGCTTGGAGATGCGGGATACATCTTCAGACTGCACACTGACTTCAGGAGGTGCAGTTTTCAATGGCTTCGCCCTTGAGATTTTTGAGGCAGGGGCCGGCTTCGAAGCTTTTGGTTTCTTTGTCTGCTTTGGCTTCGGCACAGCAGGAGCTTCATCAGACTCAGAATCAGCTGGAGGGTCATTCACAGCAGTCCCTTGGACTAGGATGTGGGTGATCAGGCCCTCAAGATTGGCAAATGGACCGATGATATTGGGTTCCGCATCGCGTGTGCCATCTGCCCTTGGTGAGGAGGGACCAGGATTGAAGTCAAGCCCAAATTTCTTCTTGTTTAGCTTCGCAGACTGTTGAGCAAACTGAAAGTTGCGTTTGAAGAGATTGTCGTCATGACACCAGAGAAGTGACGACGGATGTGCATCATCAGGCTGTGGTCCTCGGACCATGCATGGGTAGAAGCCTTGAGCAATGGCTTCATCTCTGGTTCTGGGTACAAGGTTCTTGTATGAGATATCCCCCCATGGACTCTTGATTGCATTCTTTTCAGCATACTCCTGGGTGACGAAGCGGTATTTGAACCACTGTTCTGCCCAATAGCGTCGAATCCATTGGATTCGGGTTTTGCGCTGCCCATAGCTCTCTTCTGGATTTGTTTTGTACATTTCTGCCAAGTCTTCAGGCAGATCCTTGGAAGTTCCCTCACGTCTCTGTCTGCCCCCCTTTCTTGCTGCTGCAACTGAAGCCATAAACTTTAACTTGAAAGGCTTCAAAACTTTCAAAGGCTTCAAAGGCTTTCTTTTTCTGGACAAACAGGAACTGGCTTCAGGAGAGTTTATGTGATGCTGTAGGAATTCTGCAAATGAATGCAGACTATGAGAACCGAAGGATTCTCCCACGGACATGTACCTGTGACAGCATTAAGGTGCGAGGGAAGGGGAAGAGGTCATATGCATTCTCAGAAGGTTTTGAAGATTAATCAGTTTAGAAGACATTGACCTCATTGTGCGAAGACATTCACTTATAGATAAGAAGTTGGTTCCAGATTTGTACGAACCCATAGATCAGTACAAGTGAGGAATCTAACTACTTTATGAAGCACAAGTGAATATACTAGGCATGTTATGAGATGCAGCGAGAGATCTAACTGGTGTGAAGAGAAACTTCTTATGGTTGAAAGTGACAGAACCAAGAGATCAAAAGAGGCTGTAAAAAGAAGTTTTATTTACCACACTGGAACTGCTAGACGGAAGGAAGTTGATGCCGAGCAGTTCAGTCCTCCGTGCCCTAACTTGGCGACGGAAAACACCTACGGCGACGGCGGAGAGGACGATGTCCGCGGTCGGCGTGAGGACGGCGTTGGAGAGGTTGCGGCAGCGAAGCGCTTCGTCTCCGGCGTCGTCGAGTGCTAGCGGTGGCGCTAGGGTTCGTGCGAGGATGGAAGAAGGAGATAATGACTGTGGTAAGTGTGAATTTATAGACTCAGAGGCGGCACTGTGCTATTACGCAGGTGCCCCTGGCAGTTCGCATTTGAGGCACGCGTGGCCAGTTAGCGGAAGTTTGGGGTTTGTTCCACGTCCCACGCACGCCTAAATTGTCGGGCGGTTGTTCCTGCTTCTCCGAATCTTATGTGGAGGAATGAGCATTAAAAACGGACTTTTATGGTTGTCTCTATGTCTTCAGCTGACAAGGACACAGTGAAGACATTCGACAGTTTTAACAGAATGCATATGACTTGGAGAGATAGAGTTTGAGATAGAAAGCATAGAGAGGTTAGGGTCCGATCACATTCACTTAGTTCAAAAGATTCAACCAAGAAGACATAGCTATAAGTGAATGCTGTAGAGGACAGAACACTTAGAGCATATATATATATATATAATCATCGTAGTGAAGATAATCATGAAGACATGTTAAGTTCGAAGCCAAACCAATGTGAAGATATTGCAAGGTAACGCCATGAGTTAAACACTTCAAAATGGAACGTTTGGTGGTGGCGTTACCCACCGTATAGGAAGTATTAGACCCAGACATGGCGCACAATTATTGTGGCGCTCCGAAGTCAAATTCCACATTAATGTATTCACACTTAGAATGTATGTCTTCATTGATTGAAGATATACTTTACTTTGTGCGTTGCACATCTAAGTCATCAATATGCATAAGTGTTAGGATGTGTGCCTGATCACAGGACATTTGAGGATTCCAAGATATTTAGCTCCCACCGTAACTTGCAAAACCTCTTCTCATCCAAGGGCTTGGTGAAGATAACTGCCAATTGCTCTTCAGTGTTGACGTGTATGATATCAATGTCTTCCTTCACAACATGATCTCTGAGAAAATGATGGCGAATTTCAATGTGCTTTGTCTTCGAGTGCTGAACTGGGTTGTTGGCAATCTTGATGGCGCTTTCGTCGTCGCAGTAAAGTGGCACTTGCTTCAGATGAATGCCATAATCCTTGAGTGTTTGCTTCATCCACAGAAGCTGAGCACAACAAGATCTAGCAGCAATGTATTCAGATTCAGCAGTGGAGAGAGATACACAGTTCTGCTTCTTTGAAGACCAACATACAAGTGATCGTCCCAGAAAGTGACATGTGCCTGATGTAGACTTGCGATCAACTTTGTCACCAGCATAGTCAGCATCCGAAAATCCAACCAAATCAAACTCTGAGCCCTTTGGATACCATAATCCTAGAGTTGGGGTGTGAGCCAAATATCGAAGAATTCGCTTCACAGCTAAGTGATGCGACTCCTTTGGTGCCGCTTGAAATCGAGCACACATGCAAACACTAAGCAGGATATCTGGCCTAGATGCACATAAATAAAGCAAAGACCCAATCATGGAGCGGTATACCTTTTGATCGAACTCTTTACCATTGTCGTCAGGACCTAGATGATGTTTGGTTGGCATTGGTGTTGTGAAGCCTTTGAAGTCTTGCATACCGAACTTCTTTAGGCAATCTTTGAGATACTTCTCTTGAGATATGAAGATGCCATTGCGCTGTTGTCGGATTTGAAGACCAAGAAAGAACTTCAGCTCCCCCATCATGGACATCTGATATTGCTCTTGCATCATATATCCAAACTCTTCACTGTACTTCCGATTGGTGCAGCCGAAGATAATGTCATCCACATATATTTGGCACACAAACAGTTCACCATCGTATGTCTTCATGAAAAGAGTGGGATCCAGGGAACCAGGTATGAAGCCTTTGCTCTTCAGAAAGTACTTGAGTGTATCATACCAGGCCCTAGGGGCTTGTTTGAGGCCATACAGTGCCTTGTTGAGCTTGTATACCATATCAGGATGCTTTGGATTTTCAAAACCAGGTGGTTGTGCAACATACACTTCTTCTTCAATCTTGCCATTGAGAAAGGCACTTTTCACATCCATTTGATATAGAAGTATGTTATGATGATTTGCATAGGCCAGCAGTATGCGTATGGCTTCAAGCCTAGCCATAGGAGCAAAAGTTTCATCGAAGTCAATGCCCTCTACTTGAGTATATCCTTGAGCAATGAGACGAGCTTTGTTTCTGACAACTTGACCATGCTCATCTTGCTTGTTGCGGTATATCCATTTGGTGCCTATTATGTTGTGCTTCCGTGGATCGGGACGCTTAACCAGTTCCCATACATTATTCAGCTCAAACTGTTGAAGCTCTTCTTGCATAGCTTGAATCCATTCAAGTTCCATGAAGGCTTCTTCAACTTTCTTGGGTTCTGATATTGAGACGAATGCGAAATGCCCACAGAAGTTTGCTAGCTGAGTTGCCCTTGAACGAGTGAGTGGACCAGGTGCATTGATGCTGTCAAGTATTCTGTTAATCTGCACTTCATTTGCAACACGAGGATGTATAGGGCGAAGACTTTGCTCTTGCTGATCTGCGTTGTGGTTTGGAGGAATGTCTTCATGCTGAGCATTGTCTTCATGTTGATCAGGTGCTGAGATGATGAGTTCTTCTTCAGGATGAGCTTCAGAAGGCATAATCTCTCCAGTTCCCATAAGCTTGATTGATTCACTAGCTGGGACTTCATCTAGCACATTTGGCAGTTGCTCTCTTTGTGAACCATTTGTTTCATCAAACCGCACATCCACTGTTTCGACCACTTTGTAATGGAAGAGATTGAAGACTCTGTAGGAGTGTGAATCCTTTCCATATCCAAGCATAAAGCCCTCATGTGCTTTTGGTGCAAACTTTGAGGTGTGATGTGGGTCCTTGATCCAGCACTTTGCGCCAAATACTCTGAAGTAACTGACATTTGGCTTCTTGCCAGTTAGGAGTTCATAAGATGTCTTGTTCAGAAGCTTGTGAAGATAAACACGATTGATTGTATGGCATGCAGTATCAATGGATTCAGTCCAGAATTTTCTTGGAGTCTTGTATTCATCTAGCATTGTTCTGGCCATTTCAATGAGTGTTCTGTTCTTGCGTTCGACGACGCCATTCTGCTGTGGCGTGTACGGAGCTGAGAATTCATGTGTGATGCCCAAGGTATCAAGTTATGTATCAAGGACAGTGTTCTTGAATTCAGTGCCATTGTCACTTCTAATGTGCTTTATCTTGGCGTCAAAATTGTTCATAGCTCGATTGGCGAAGCGTCTGAAGACATCCTGCACTTCAGTCTTGTAAAGGATTATGTGTACCCAAGTATATCTAGAGTAATCATCAACAATGACGAAGCCATAGAGGCAAGCAGTAGTAGTAAAAGTTGAGTAGTGAGTGGGACCGAAAAGATCCATGTGGAGCAGTTCGAAGGGTTGTGTAGTAGTCATGATTGTCTTCGAAGGATGTTTTGCCCTTGTCATCTTCCCTGCTTCACAGGCACCGCATAAATGATCTTTCTTGAACTTGACGCCCTCGATGCCTATGACATGCTTCTTCTTCGCAAGGGTGTGGAGGTTCCTCATGCCAGCATGCCCAAGCCTCCGATGCCAAAGCCAGCATTCTGAAGCTTTTGCAAGAAGGCATACCGCAAGTTGTGGTCCTGCTGAGAAATTTACCACGTACAAATCACCTTTCCGATACCCTTCAAACACTAGAGATTTGTCAGATTCCATTAGCACCAGGCAGTGATATTTTCAAACATTACAATCATATTCAGATCGCAAAGCATTGAGACAGACATTAAGTTGAAGCCAAGGGATTCAACAAGCATGACTTTATCCATGTGTTGATCCTTTGAGATTGCAACTCTACCTAGACCCAATACCTTACTTTTACCAGTGTCAGCAAATGTGATGTGGCTCTTGTCGGATGGACGTAATGTTGAGTCCATAAGAAGGCTTCTTCTGCCAGTCATGTGATTTGTACACCCACTGTCAATAATCCATTCTGAAGATTTTGAAGTTGCTGGTGTCGTACCCTACAGTACAGTTAGGGGGATATGCTTCACGAAGAGAATTGTGAAGCATAAACATTTGACGAACCAGTGGGTTATGAAAACTTAAATCCAGATTAGGACTAATAGGGAGAGTAGCATGCGATTCAGGAACGAAGTACATATTGATCCCATTCGGGCATTTTATCTTGCGCCCTACAAGATTTTTAAGGTCCCCAGCAATAGCATCAGAAGATTTTGTTTTTCTGCTGGAGACCTTTCCCTGCAAAAGAGAGTTAAGCTTTCTTAACCACCCACATATTCAAGGGTGGCTTAGAAGCAATAAGTCTAAGTGCAGCATCTGAGAATTTTGGCTATGAAGCCTTAGCAAACAGTCTAGCAGGTGGACAATAATACTCATAGGAATAAGCAGAATAATTTTTGGTCACATGAACACGGTTCGATGAACCGCTCTCATACTCATGTGCCTGAGTATGGTTTCCCTGCAAAACATTTGTGTTAGTGTGACTCAGGTGAGTCCTCTGTTTGTATGAAGCCATTGGACCGTATGAAGCCTTTGGTCTGAGATTTGTCTTCTTCAAGTGAGGTGTCATGAAGACATTCACAGGAAGATTTTCCAGACACTTTTTGGAAACCCAGATCTTCTTCATAGGCGGTCCATTCCTGCAGTTAGTACCAATGTACCTGGCAAACACTTCACCATTATGATTCTTAAACAGTTTATAGTTTGCATCAAATGATTCATCAATGATAATGGGGTTAGCACAAGTGAAGCCAGATAAGTTGGATGGATCTGCTGAAAGTTCCTTTGCAGCAACCCATGTGGTTTTGGGGTACTGCTCAGGTTTCCAGTAAGAGCCATCTGCATTGATTTTCCTCACAAATCCAACACCATCTTTCCTAGGGTTTCGATTCAGGATCTGCTTCTTGAGGACATCCCATAGGGTCTGATGTCCTTTAAGACTTTTGTACATCCCTGTTTCAAGTAATGTCTTCAACATAGCATTCTCATCAGCAATAGCAGTGGTATCCTCAGCAGAGGGGTTAGTTACCACGTCAACAGTTGAAGATATTGCAACAGTAGTAGAAGTGGAACATTCAGCAACAGAATTAGCATTATCACGCTCAATGCATTTAAGACATGGTGGTTCAAATCCTTCCTGAGCGGGACTGATCTGTTTGGAGCGAAGTGACTCGTTTTCCTTTTGAAGATCTTCATGAGCCACCCTCAATTTCTCAAGTTCTTGCTTCCTTTGAAGATAATCATAGGAAAGCTTTTCATGAGTTGTTGAGAGAGTATCATGACGATCTTCAAGTTCCTAATACTTAACGTGAAGGTTTCTTATGTCTTCAATTAAGGATTCAGATCGAGTCATTTCAGCACCCAACAGATCATCGCTTCTGTCTAACAGTTTTTGAATATGTTCCATAGCTTTCTGTTGTTCAGTTGCAATTTTAGCAAGTGTTTTGTAGCTAGTTTTTGAATCACATTCAGAGTCATCGTCACTAGATGTTTCATAGCGAGTAGTGCGTGTGTCTACCTTGGCACCGTGTGCCATGAAGCAGTAGGTAGGAGCGGAGTCGTTCTTGTCATTTGCGTTGGTGTCGGTGATGCAGTCATTGTCTTCAGTGTTGAAGATGGACTTGGCGACGTATGCTGTAGCTAGACTCGCAATGCCAGAATCAGACTCCTCCTCAGACTCCACCTCTGCCTCCTCAGATGCGGACTCCTCCTCTGAATCCATCTCCTTTCCAACAAACGCACGTGCCTTGCCAGATGAGCTCTTCTTGTGTGATGAAGACTTTGATGAAGACTTGGAAGAAGACTTTGAGTATTTCTTCTTCTTCTTGTCGTCAGAATCATATTCCTTGCTCTTCTTCTTCCTTCTGTTCTCATTGTCCCACTGGGGACACTCAAAGATGAAGTGTCCAGTTTTCTTGCACTTGTGACATGTTTTCTTCTTGTAGTCATGAGCAGAAGCTTCATCATTCCTTGAGCTTGATCGTGAAGATTTTCTGAAGCCTTTCTTCTTGGTGAATTTTTGGAACTTCTTCACTAGCATTGCAAGTTCTCTTCCAATGTCTTCAGGATCATCAGAACTGCAGTCAGATTCTTCTTCAGATGAGGAGACAACTTTTGCCTTCAAGGCGCGAGTTCGCCCATAGTTTGGACCGTAGATATCTCTTTTCTCAGAAAGCTGAAACTCGTGTGTGTTGAGCCTCTCAAGTATGTCAGACGGATCGAGTGTCTTGAAATCAGGACGTTCTTGAATCATCAGGGCCAGGATGTCAAATGAACTGTCAAGTGATCTCAGCAGCATTTTGACGATTCATGTTTGGTGATTTCAGTGGCGCCGAGGGCTTGAAGCTCATTTGTGATGTCAGTGAGTCTATCAAATGTGTGCTGGACATTCTCATTGTCATTTCGCTTGAAGCGGTTGAAGAGATTGCGAAGGACACTGATTCGTTGATCTCTCTGGGTTGAGATGCCTTCATTGACCTTGGAGAGCCAGTCCCAGACCAGTTTGGATGTCTTCAAGGCACTCACACGGCCATACTGTCCTTTGGTCAGATGACCACAGATGATGCTCTTGGCGGTAGAGTCCAGTTGAATGAATTTCTTGACATCAGCAGCAGTGACACCTTCTCCAGCCTTGGGAACACCGTTCTCCACGACATACCATAGGTCGACGTCAATGGCTTCAAGATGCATGCGCATATTATTCTTCCAGTAGGGATATTCAGTTCCATCGAAGACGGGGCACGCAGCGGAGACTTTGATTATCCCTGCAGTCGACATAGCTAAAACTCCAGGTGGTTAAACCGAATCACACAGAACAAGGGAGCACCTTGCTCTGATACCAATTGAAAGTGTGTTATATCGACTAGAGGGGGGGTGAATAGGCGATTTTTATGAAATTCTTCAAAACTTGGGAGTTATGAAGACAAACAGTGAAGATTATGCCTATTACTATGCAGCGGAAGTTAGATTACACTAGGCCAGCCATGGTCATGTATTCAATAGAGTGAAAGCACAGTGGCAAACAGCTTCAGTGTAATAAGGATCAAGTAGGAAGAAGTTATGAAGCCAAAACAGATCATGCATTCACGTTGTGAAGACAAATGATAAAGCAAGCACACAATGACTTCACAATGAGTAACAGCAAGAGAAGGAAGTGAAGATGAAACCAGTGACTCGTTGAAGACAATGATATGTTGGACCAGTTCCAGTTGCTGTGACAACTGTACGTCTGGTTGGAGCGGCTAGGTATTTAAACCTTAGGACACACAGTCCCGGACACCCAGTCCTGAACACACAGTTCCGGACACCAAGTCCTCACCGTAATCTCCTTGAGCTAAGGTCACTTAGTCCTCGCCCAATCACTCTGGTAAGTCTTCAAGGTAGACTCCCAAACCTTCACAGACTTCGTTCACTGGCAATCCACAATGTCTCTTGGATGCTCTGAACGCGACGCCTAACCGTCTGGAGGATTCACAGTCCTCAAGTGTAATAAGTCTTCAGATCACACAGACAAGAAGACTTAAGTGATGCCCAATTTACTCTGGCTCTAGGTGGTTAGGGCTTTTCTCCTCACTAGGAATTTTCTCTCAAAGGCTTCGAGGTGGGTTGCTCTCAAACGACAAAAGCCGTGCACTGAAATCTGAGCAGCCAACCGTTTATGGTTGTGGGGGTGGGCTATTTATAGCCACTTGGCAACCCGACCTGATTTGTCCGAAATGACCCTGGGTCACTAAGGAACTGACACGTGTCTCAACGGTCAGATTTCGAACTCTCATGGCAACTTTACTTGGGCTACAAGCAAAGCTGACTTGTCCGGCTCTGGACAAGATTTGCTCTCATTGTCTTCACTCGAAGACATAGGTTTTTGATTTAGGCATCACTTAAGTCATTCTGACTTGTTCTCCTGGACCCCACTTAACAGTACGGTGGTTCCTATGACTCAACAAAAAATAAAAAGAACTACGAAAGATCTAAGTCTTCGAGTTCCATAGGCTTCATAACGTGTCTTCTGTTGTCATAGTCTTCAATGTGAATATCTTCATATACCACCTTTGACTTCAATGTCTTCATTCATTTTTAGGGGTCATTTCTGGTAGTAAACTGAATCAATGAGGGACTTCTACCTGTGTTTTCCTGCAATTCTCACAAACACATTAGTCCCTCAACTAGGTTTGTCGTCAATACTCCAAAACCAACTTGGGGTGGCACTAGATGCACTTACAGGTTGCAGCAGCCTAAACCTGTTTTATCAGGATACGGTGCGCAAAATGGGTATCGACCCCTTGAGGATCAAACCCACAAAGACCACCTTCAAAGGTGTCATACCAGGTGTAGAGGCCTGTTGCACGGGCTCAATCACACTGGAAGTGGTCTTTGGACCTCCGGATAACTTCCGAAGCAAAGAGTTAATCTTCGATATCGTCCCCTTCCGCAGTGGCTATCACGCACTACTCGGACAAACCGCATTCGCTAGATTCAATGCGGTACCGCATTACGCATACCTCAAGCTCAAAATGCGAGGACCTCACGGGGTTATAACAGTTAACGAAAACACAGAACGCTCTCTCCGCACGGAGGAGCACACTGCGGCCCTTGCAGCAGAAATGCAAAGAATCCTGTTGAGGCAAACCGCCAATTCGGCGACAAGGTCCACAGACACATTCAAGCGAGTCTGGAATAACCTGCAACAGAATCGCCAGGCGTGTTCAGAGCTTACCTAGCAATTTGGCCTCCGTCCTAGTCCCAGTCAAGCGACGATATCTACGCCGCGCGTACATAACTACGCACTAAAGATACCATGGGTATAAGCGGAGGCACGGCTATGGCACGTCCCACAATGCGGTTCAACCGCCTCAGGACCAGTATATCTTTATCATTTTCTTCCTTTCAGGACCCTATTCTCTGGAGGCCCTCTCCGATAGCTAGATCATCGGACCCATTATGGGAAGGAAGCACCAAGGGAGCAAGAAGCTTTGACATACAAGGGAATACCCAGGTGGTTTCTCATACCGATCGTTATACCTGTTTTACATACCCGCACGTAGCTCGCCCTTGGATCGGACATGTCAGATAGTCCTATTTTTGCTTATTGTAGTACTTATACACATACACTTTGACGTATCCTATAAATAACAACACACAGCGTCAGCTTATTATTACATTTCTTCACCTTTTTTTCTTTTCCTTGTTTGTCTATTCACGACAAGTTACCCCGTACATTCTGGTACGTTCAGTACGCCAGGGGCTTCAGTGTACCCCATAACACGACAAGAAAAGTCTGAACACTTTCGACAGTGCGACACCCCGAACTTATATCATTATATGCATGAGCTCCGAATCATGTCTTGGGTCAATAGTTGGGTTTTCCCGGCTCCCATGTTTTGGTGCCTTACGTTCCGCTATATCGGCTAAGGTAGCACTGGGAGAACTACTGCGATTGTGTCCCGGTTCTTCCGGACGAGCACCTCAGTAGAGAAAGCCGAAAACTGTCTGTCATGATGCGGCGAGAGCTGGTCGTTGTTTGAGAGGTCCCAAATCCCTAAAGATTTTTTCCGCTTCAGGCGAGGAGTTGACCTTGTCCGATTTAGGCATTCATAGCGCCCCAAGTTCGGCCTTCCGAATACTAGGGGCTTCGCCAAAATTTAAAATTGTAGAATTCTATGGCTAAGTGAGAGTGATAAAGCCTTATAGTCCGATTGCCTAGTTCGTTCTGCTGAACACCTCCTTCGAAGGAGCCAAAACTGTGATAAAGAGTGATCAGATTTATCCCGAACACCTCAGTACTAGCTACATGGGGGCAGAAGCCGACGACTGGCCAACTCTCAGATTTCATATACGGCCGCACATAAGGTAATATGTTAAATCAAAAAGCGTTATATAGTGCAGACGAACTCGTTTTCATATTACAGGATCACATGAGTACATTCATTCAAATATTACATCCTTAGAACATTCCTCCGCCACAAGGTGGGCACCCTTCAGGATGCTGTCATAATAATTTTCAGGGCGGCGATGCTCCTTGCCCTCCGGCGGCCCCTTCTTCACCAGCTTCTCGGCGTCCATTCGCCCAGTGCACTTTCGCTCGGGCAAAATCCCTACATGCACCCTCAATGCAGACAAACCACTTTATGACTTCAAGCCGTGGGCATGCATTCACAAGCCGCCTCACCAGGCCGAAGTAGCGGCCAGGCAGGGGCTCGCCAGGCCACATCCGGACTATGAGGCCCTTCATGGCCTGTTCGGACGCCTTGTGGAGCTCGACCAATTGCTTCAAATGGTTGCTCAAGGGCATCGGATGTTCGGTCCCAGTATACTGAGACCAGAACAACTTCTCCGTCGAGCTCCCTTCCTCGGCCCGGTTAAATTCTGTGGCATCAGACACACTGCGGGGAAGATCTGCAAACGCTCCTGGAGAGCTCCGAACTCGGGTAAGTAAAAGGAAAGTTTCCTTCACATGCTTGCTTTGCATAATGAATTCCTTACCCGCCGCTATCTTCTGGACCTCCTGAAGCTCCTGGAGGGCCTTGTGGGATTCAGCCTTGGCATTTTTTGCGTTCTCAAGGGCCTTCGCAAGCTCAGACCCTTGCGTCTTAGAGTCACGCTCCAAGGACTCGTATTTTTTGATGAAATCCTGGAGCTCTTACCGCACCTCGCCGACTCGAGCTTCATGCTTCTCGCGCTCAGTGCACTACTTGGCCGCTTTGTCTTCAGCCTCAGACAGCGCCTCCTTCAGGGCCGCCACTTTGGTCGTGGACCCTAGCAAAATTCATGATGATCCTGTGACTTAACAACCACATTCCTTTTTATTCCTTATCAATATACGGACGGGTATTACTTACCTTTGTTCTCTTCGAGCTGCCTCTTGGTAAGGCCGAGCTCTTTTTCGGACCGCTCAAGGTCCCGCTTCAGTGCGGAGACCTTCGCAGTGCGAGCGACAGTGGCCAGTAGCGAAGCCTGCTTATTCACATAAGACACATTCTGATTAGACTCATGTGATTATTATTTGATCCTCTATTTGGCCTTTCTTTGCGAACGCCAAACAAAGCATCAGGGGCTATTGTCTATGTTATAGCATTTTCTTATAAATTAATTACTTACCTCAAAGCCTGTTAAGAGGCTGGCACAGGCTTCAGTCAGTCCGCTTTTAGCGAACTCAACCTTCTCTACCACCGCACTCATGACAGTGCGGTGCTCTTCGTCAATGGAAGCACCACGAAGCGCTTCCAACAAGTTGTCTGGTGCCTCTGGATGGACAGAGGCCATCGGCACAGACGGCTCGCCCCCCTTTGTGAGGGGTTGCCCGACAAAGTCCGGAACCACGGGAGGTTCCGGCGCAGTATTCGGCCAGGGGCCAGACTTGCTGCCCCCGTCCTGAGGGCCCACGGGAGCCTTGCCTCCCATGCGCCCGGCGTTTGGGAGGTCGCCTTGGGGCGCCCCTAGAACTACCTTCCCTTGGCTTGGTGCCCTTCAGGACAACACCTCGGTGTCGTCCATAGGGCGGGGGGAGGAGGCAACCGGGAGCGAATCACTGTTCAACTCTGACAGGCCCAGAGACCCATCTGAAGAGGATACGTCGAGACGATCCTTGAGTGGGCTGCATGATCATGTTCGACATGATAAGAAACAATAAAACAAAATATACCAGAACTGTTATGGTATCTGGATACTTATAACTTGGCCAGGGGCTTGTCCCTGGGCAACCACTCCTCGTCGTTGAACGTGACCGTGGTGGAACGGTCGGGAAGGAGGGCTCTTCCCTTCTTGGACCCTTCGGCCTCCCCGGATGGGGCGGCCTTCCTTTTCTTATCGCCCCAGCTGGATGGGGAGAATTTTCCTCTTCCTCCTCCCCGTCTTCGTTGGAGGAGGGCGTCTCGGTGTTATCGGATGACGATTCCGATACAACCTTGCGCCGGAGACCTTTCCTGGTCCCTGCGGCCTTCTTTTTGGCCTTCTTCTCCGGCACCTCATAGGGCGCCAGAACCAGCATCTCCATCAGGAGAGTACTTGCTGGATCTTCGGGCAGCGGGGCCAGATAGTCGATCCGCTCCGCTGTCGCGACCCATTCCTATCAAAAAATGTGGAGGCTCAGATCCCTCACATAATTATACTAGGGAAAGAAACACCTTATGAGATATAAGGAGCTTACCGGATTAGCAGGGCGCTTTGCGCTGAGTCCGCGGTCCTCAGTAAGGGGAGGAGGTACCTCGGCAGACCTGAACAACACCCTCCATATGTCCTGGTGCGTCGTGTCGAAGAGCTCTCGCAGCGTCTGACACGGGAGGATCCGGCGGAAGAGCATGACCTGGACCATGTTGGCAAGCTTGATTTTCTTGCTTATCATGTTTTTAACACAGTTCTGGAGTCCGGTCAGCTCCACCGATGAATCCCAAGATAAGCCCTTCTCTTTCCAGGAGGTGAGCCGCATGGGGATGTGTAAGTGCATCTAGTGCCCCTTAGTGATTTTGGTGTATTGAAGACTTATAGGTTAAGGGACTAATGCGTTTGTGAGTGTAAAGAGGACAATGAAGAAAAACGACGGAAACTGTGAAGACAATGCAAAGTTGAAGAATATGAACAATTGAGGAATTTCAACTTTTGTTGGTGGCGTGACCCACCGTATAAGCATGATGATTACAGACACCGCGTACAATTATCGTAGGGTTCTAAGAATCAAATTCTTCGTTAATTTCTTCACACTAAGAGTGTTATTCTTCATTGATTGAAGAAAAACGTTTCTTCATGTGTTGCACATCTAAGTCATCAATTTTGCATAAGTGTTAGGATGAGTGTCCTTTTCAAAGAACATTCGAAGATTCTAGGATATTTAGCTCACAACGCAACTTGCTAAATCTCTTCTCATCCAAGGGCTTTGTGAATATATCGGCTAGCTGTTCTTCAGTCTTCACATGCTCAATAGAAATGTCGCCCTTCAACACATGATCACAAAGAAAATGATGACGAATCTGAATGTGCTTTGTCTTCGAGTGCTGCACTGGGTTGTGAGCAATCTTGATGGCACTCTCATTGTCACAGAAGAGAGGCACATTCTTCATGTTGATGCCGTAGTCCTTGAGAGTTTGCTTCATCCATAGCAATTAAGCACAGCAAGAACCAGCGGCAATATACTTAGCTTCAGCAATAGATAGTGATACGCAATTCTATTTCTTCAAGGACCAACAGACCAACGATCGTCCAAGGAAATGACATGTACCAGATGTTGACTTGCGGTCCACACGATCACCAGCATAGTCAGAGTCAGAATATCCAATGAGATCAAAAGCCGAGCCCTTGGGGTACCATAATCCTAGTGTTGGTGTGTGAGCTAGATATCAAAGAATATGCTTCACAGCCTTATGGTGTGATTCCTTCGGTGTAGCTTGAAATCGGGCACACATGCAAACACTAAGCATTATATCTGGCCTAGATGCACATAAGTACAATAAAGAGCCAATCATGGAGCGGTATACCTTTTGATCGAAGTCGATACCATTTTCATCAGTGCATAGATGGCCATTTGTGGGCATAGGAATTTTGATGCCTTTGCAATCTTGCATGTCGAATTTCCTCAGTACATCCTTGAGGTATTTCTCCTGAGATATGAATATGTCATTGCGTTGTTGACGAATTTGAAGACCTAAGAAGAATTTCAACTCTCCCATCATAGACATTTGATATTCTTCACTCAGCATATAGGCAAATTCATCACTATAATGTTGGTCAGTACAGCCAAAGATAATATCATCAACATATATTTGGCACACAAACAATTCACCATCATAATATTTAGTGAAAAGAGTAGGGTCGAGTGAACCAGGTTTGAAGCCTTTATTCGTGAAGAATTCCTTCAAGGTATCATACCACGCCCGTGGGGCCTGCTTGAGGCCATAGAGGGCCTTGTTGAGTCTGAAGACTTTGTCAGGATTCTTGGGATCTTCAAAACCTGGGGGTTGAGCAACATATACTTCTTCCTCAAGCTTACCATTGAGGAATGCACTTTTCACATCCATTTGATATAAAGTGATATCATGATGGTTAGCATAAGCAAGTAATATGCGAATAGCCCAAGTCTAGCAACAGGTGCAAAAGTTTCATCGAAATCAATTCCTTCAACCTATGTGTAACCTTGAGCTACGAGCCGTGCCTTATTCCTCACCACAAGGCCATTTTCATCTTGCTTGTTGCGGTAGATCCACTTTGTGCCAATGATATTGTGCTTGCAAGGATCTGGACGTTTGACCAGTTCCCAGACATTGTTGAGCTCGAACTGATGTAGTTCTTCTTGCATGGCCTGAATCCACTCAGGCTCCAGAAATGCTTCATGTACCTTAGTGGGCTCTGTGATAGAGACAAAAGCATAGTGCCCACAAAAGTTAGATAAATGTGAAGCTTTTGAGCGTGTGAGAGGACCTGTCGCTTTGATGTCATTGATGATCTTTTCAACTTGCACTTCTTTTGCAATGCGAGGCTGAGCTGGTTGTCGTTGAAGAATTTGATCAGCATTCTCTTCAGCACCATTTTCTTCAGTATTTTCTTCAGGTGCATTAGCTCGACGTTCTTCATGTTCAGGAATGAATTCTTCAGCAGATTCTTCAGTAGGAATGACATCCTCAGTAGCCTTGAACTTGATAGTTTCCTCATGTGCTAGTTCATCTATCACAGTAGGTAGGTGCTCTCTTTGCGAGCCATTAGTTTCATCGAACTGCACATCTACAATTTTAACAACCTTGTGAAGAACGTTGTTGAAGACTCTGTAGGTGTGCGAGTCCTTTCCGTAACCAAGCATAAAACCTTCATGTGCTTTCGGTGCAAATTTTGAGTTGTGATGAGGATCTCTAATCCAACATTTAGCACCGAAGACTTTGAAATAACTTACATTGGGTTTCTTATCAGTGAGGAGTTCGTAGGCAGTCTTCTTGAAGAATTTGTGAAGATATACTCTGTTGATGATGTGGCACGCAGTGTCAATTGCCTCAATCCAGAACCGACGAGGCGTTTTGTATTCATCAAGCATTGTGCGAGCCATCTCAGCAAGGGACTCAACCCAATCTTTTCACAAATTCTTCATGTGCGTTCTATTTGAAACTCGTTCAAAATCTTCATTGTGTCCTTGTCAGCTGAAGAAATTGCGAATGGAACTTTAAAACCTATCTTATCTTAATTTTCGGCTTTGCCGCTCAAACCATTCCGCATCCCACGATACACTTATCCGTTCACCCACGATGGCACACGATCTCCACCTCTCAGTACGTGGGTGACACATGTCAAGCGAATGAGAAGGGTCAGGGGCACGTTCATGCAATTTCTTCGGGCGAACAGTTTTTCACCGTGGCTATAAAAACCCCTCTTCCCTTTCTTCACTTCCTTTACTCCGCTCGACCTCTCTCCAGCTCGAGCTTCTCAAACCCTAGCGCCGCCGCTACTTCATCGTCGCCGGTGTGGAAGAGCTTCACTGCCTTGACCTCGTCACCGCCGTACTCGCGCCGGCCGCAGAAATCTTCACTCCGCCGCCGCCGTAGCCGTTTTCCTCCGCCGAGTTAGGGCGTGGAAGATCTACACAGACAAACTTCACCTCTCCACCTCACTGTTCGTCGTGTTCTTCATCCAGGGTAATTAAAAGTTACTTTTACTACCCTCGTTGATTCGAATGATTATCTACATAATCTTCAAAGGTGTTTTTCTTCATATCTTCACACACTAAAACACCTCTCATATCATTTGTTCTTGATTCGTTTCTCTAAGCTATGTTTTTCTTAAAGATTCCTCAAATGTGTGGATTTTTTATCTACACATCTCCGGAACCTAAGACAAAGAACCCTTAGTGAAATTCTTCAAGACTCATCTGGTCAAATTCCTCAAACTTGTTCTTTATAAAACCTTCTGAGAACGCATATGACCTCTCCAAATTCCTCACAACTATACTCTGTTCACAAGTACTCATGTCAGCTGCTGAATCACTAGGTTCTCATCAACTTAACTCATTTGCAGCGTTCCTCGAAGAAAAGTTGCATTCTTCTTCAGAGAATTCGATTGTTCAAATTCCTCAACTGAAGAAAATGGCTGATGGTAAAAGGCCACAGAAAGGAGGAAAGAAGCCTGAGGTTATGACTGCCTTTGAGATCCCTGATGACATATACAAAGATTACTGCACTCCTGATGAGGCCAAGTTTGGAAAAGAGGACAAAAATCAGCGCAAGGTGTGCATACAGAGGATAGAAAGGAGATGGGCAAGAGAATGGAGGGAGTACAGGTATGTAACTCCAAAGTACATGAAGAAATTCGCACTCAGTCCTCCATGCCCAAGAGCTCCATTGGCACCTGGCCAAATAGCAGATCCCACCAGCCTCAAGCGCGGTGAGGACTATCCTGATGAATGGGCCAAGCGCCAAGCCAAGTTGGCTAAGCAAGCCAGAGAAGAAGTGAGGAAATTCAATGAAGACTCTGCTGCTGCTGCTGCCTCTACTATCAAGCCGAGGAAGGCTATGTCAAAGAAGCCTGCGCGCAAGCCAAGTGCTTCACCAACAGTGCCCTCAAGGCCAAGTACCTCAGCAATGCCCTCACGGCCAGAATCCTCAAAGCCCTCACGGAAAATTCCTCATACTGCTCCTGCTCCTCCAAAGTCCTCAGCCGTTCCGACAAAGTCCTCAGCACCTGTGCATCTTGCCTCGTGCCAAAGGACTTCATGCATCTCCATTGCCTCAGGTGTCTCAACTAGTTCCTCAGCTGCACCAAATTCCTCAACGAGACCCTCTCTACTGAAGACAAAGACCACTGCTGGACGAGGTCCTTCCCCAAGTCCTCAGAAGAAGCAAATCGCTTTTCAAGTGCCCTCTGAAGAAGACGAAGCTAATGATGATGAACTTGCAGAAATCATCAGAGATAGGCAAGTCAGGGCCGCTAGAGCCAAGGGAACAAATGTGCCACTTCTTTTGGATCCCAAGTTGATCCTTGAATACGTTGATGTTTGGCACAGGCACCCCAACACTCCCATGCTTGATTTCAAGCTGACTCTTGGCCAAAGTCACATGCTGACCCACTTCATCCAAGTAGAAAAGTGGAAATTTGAGAAGGCCAGGCAGATCAAGAAAGCGCAATACAAGAAAGAGCGCTATCTGAAGAAAAATGTTGTCTCTATGACAACTGAAGAACTTGTCGCTGTTCAAACTGAGATCAAGAAACTCAGTGATGAATTTGACGCATACCGCGCTGACTGGCTTGGAGCCAAGGTGCGCTTTGTGAAACTTGCAGATAACTTCACCTCAAATGTTGAAGCCCCAACGCAACAGGAAGTTCCTCAGGCTGAAGCATCTGCTCAGCCGACTGAAGAACATGCCAGCACCGCTGATGAAAATCAGGCTTCTGAAGAAAACGTGAGTTCCAGGGCTGATGACTGCATTCCAGCCGCTGAAGAAATTGCCACGGCATCCACTAGTGGTGCACTTGAAGAAACTGAAGAAATCAGGGCAACTGCATCAGTTGTGCCTGAAGAAAATCAACCAGACTCCTCTACTGCTCCTGCGCCAACACCAACTCCGATCCTTCCATCTGCATCAGATGTGAAGAAGACCAAGGCTGCAGAGCGTGCAACAGTGAAGAAAAGGAAAACATCAGCTACCGCAGATTCTTCAGCTCCAAAGAAGATGAGGCCTTTGATAAGCTCATTTGAAAATCCCATTGCTGCTATTCCTCTCTCCACTATGCCATCAAAGGACCTTGGTCCTTTCGATGAAGAATATGAGATCCCTAGCGGATCTGATGAAGAAAATCATTCTGGTGCTTTGTCAGAGCAGATTGATGAAGAAATTGAAGTGGATATGATCCCCTCAACACCTGTTATCTCCTCTCCTATGCCTCAGTTCACAGTTGAAGAGGCTGGCATTGAAGAAATGGAAGATGAAGATGTGGACATTGACTGCTCCACACCAATGATGAGTAATGACTTCTGGGAAAGTCAGCATCCAAACTCTCCAATGTTCACATCGTTGCAGCAAATACCTCAGTCCCCCGCACAAACTGTTCAAATGGGCTCTGAAGAAACTCACCCCACTTCATCTATACATGAGGAAATTCCAGCCACTAGCGCTGAAGAAACTGCTGCTGCTGAACATCTGAAGACGCAGACTGCCACTGAAGAGGAACCATAAATTCCTCAGCCCGAAGAACCTGAGATTGCGATTCCTGAGGTCATGCTGCAACTCACTGACACTCCTCTGCCCAAGCCAAAGGATCCATTCTCACGCAAGCAAAAGTTTAAGGCTGATGACTTCTTCGGCGAGCATGTATTCTTCGAAGACTACAACCCTTATAACTCTGCTCGCATTAGGAAGAGGCGTTTCTGGACTGCTAGTCAAGCCAATTTCTATTCCTCAGGGCTGTTCAACAAAGAGAAAATCTTCTACCATGAGCACATTCCTCACGTGGATATGGAATCCCTGCTGTGCTTCATACCATTCCTTAGTGTTCTTCACGACGCTGGACTGCTAAACTTTTGCTCTCACATCTACGATTGGAATGAAGAACTGATTCTTCAATTTTATGCAACGCTGCACATCACAGGAGATACTTAAGATGTGAATTCATGGGTGCTGGACTGGATGTCTGAAAACACTCACTACACTACACCAGCCTCTGAATTGCTTCGTGCCTTACCACTCAGTCCTCCCGTTGAAGAAGCTCATTGAATCTACAGTGAACCTGAGCTTACAAATCACTACATGAAGGTGCTGATGAAACCTTTGAAACCAGGTCAGGCACCAAGAACCAAATTCCTCATGAAGGAATTGCTTTATGTGCCTAGAACTGTCTATCGTATTCTTACGAGGATAATGAGTCCTATCAAAGGCCACGACTCATCTGATGAGGAAATTGTTGGCATCATGAAGAATCTGGTATTCAACATCGTTCATGGCATTGCTGTCAATTATCACGATTTCTTCATGAGGACTCTGGCAAATGTTGCACTGTCTCCGTTTGAGCTGAAACCTTATGCACCTTGGATTACGAGATTCCTTAGGACAAGGTCTTCACTCAACTACAAAGCTGATTTTCAGAATCACCTCAGCTACTTGCCCCCGATTGAAGTTCTCAAGCAGACCTATTCCTCAGTTGATGAAAAGGGAAAGGCACCGGCTATTATATATGAAGGCATTCGTCCATTGGATGGTCAGTTTCGCTAAGCTGCATCTTATTCCACTAATGATGACTCTGCCACACACGACTCTGCCAATGCACCCAAGTCTACTCCTCAAGCCACTGCTCCTCGTGTGATGACTGATCGTGAGCTTCTGCTTAGTCTTCACCAGAAGGTGGATCAAAATCATAAATGGGTTAAGCGTCAGTTTGGTTCATTTCTTCACAACATGACTGCTACACACAATGCAGTGAAGAAAAACCATTACTACCTCCATGAAGTTTTCGGTCGCACCTAGGCAATACTGTCACATATGTATGGTGAAGACGATCTGAAGAAAATGGGTCTCAAGGAAGATTTTGACTGGTCTGCACCTCCACCGAAGAAATTCAAGTAGGTCAAGGTTCCTTCTCTGGTGGCCAGCTCATTTTTTTCATCGCGCGACACCAATGAAAATGAAGACTTGGACGACACTGCGGCAGGCCCTACTACGACAAACGACCCTAACAACGCTGGCGCTCCTTCATCAACTTGATATTCTTCAGGGGCGTTAGTCCTCATATTCGATCCTTTTGGTCATTTGATGACAAAGGGGGAGAATTTTGAGTTAGTATTCAAGCGGGTCTTTCTATATGGGTGTTTTTTTGTTAAGTTACAACTCTCGTTCTTCTGAGACTTTATTGGATCGAGTTGTAAACTTAAACTCGATGGTGCTATGATACTTTTTATATGTTTTTCTGCATGCTTATTCCTCATATTCGATCCTTTTGGTCATTTGATGACAAAGGGGGAGAATTTTGAGTTAGTCTTCAAGCGGGTCCTTCTATATGGGCGTTTTTTTGTTAAGTTACAACTCTCGTTCTTCTGAGACTTTATTGGATCGAGTTGTAAACTTAAACCCGATGGTGCTCTGATACTTTTGATATGTTTTTCTGCATGCTTATTCCTGATATATGCTAATGCACACATGCTGAATTACATCAGTCACCATATTTCATCATCAATTTCAAATTCTTCATTATGATATGTCAAATGCGTGTATGAATTACAAGATATAGGGGGAGATCTCCATGATTCTACTCTTCAAGTGCGCATTGCTTCAAAAGTAAATTCCTCACTATGCACATCTTTAGGGGGAGTTCTTCTATATCTTGCAATCAAATTCCTCAATATCAGTATTTACACTTCATATGTTTATCCCCGTTGAAAACTTAGCCTATATTGTCATCAATCACCAAAAAGGGGGAGATTGTAAGTGCATCTAGTGCCCCTTAGTGATTTTGGTGTATTGAAGACTTATAGGTTAAGGGACTAATGCGTTTGTGAGTGTACATAGGTATATAAGTCTAGAGGAGTTTGATATTTACAGAGAAAGTCGACCCCTAAAAATGAAGTTCTTCGACTGAAGACTTCGAATCTCTGAAGACTTTCTAAAGACTTTGAAAGTGAAGAAATTGGTGTGACTGTGAAGACTTGGTATTCATTCGAGGAACATGAAGCGTGAAGACTTTTGTTTTCGTAGTTTTATTTTCTCTTTCTTGAGTCATAGGAAACACCGTACTGTTAAAGGGGGTCGAGGAAATACTAAGGAAAAATTTCCATGTGATGCTCAACTCAAAATCCTACACCTACCAATCCCTTCGAGTGAAGCCATTGGAAATCTCATACAGTTTAGTCAATTTCTTCAGTGACAGAGACGAAGTTCTTCTGGTCTCTGAGGAATTTGTTCTGACTGAGGAGTTAGGAATTCACTAGTGCGGATTGCCTACACAGTGAGGAACATGATAGCCCTGAGGATTTTGCTACTCAAAATTCCGACCGTTGTTGTGCTATGTGCCAGCTGTCCCAAAATATCTATCCACCTAACGGTCATATCATTGAAGGGCATTTATGTCTTATCATGTCAGGCTGCTCCCTAGGCTATAAATAGCCGCCCCCTACAACCACTAGCTGGTTGGCTGCTTCGAGAGAAACTGACACTTGTCATTTGAGAGCAACCCATCCACCGAGGACTTTGAGCGAAAATCATCAAGTGAGGAAAAACCCAAACCCAAACACCTACAAACCCCAAGTGATTGAGCATCACTGAAGAGATTGATCATGCGTGGATCCGATGCTTGTTACCTTTGAAGACTGTTCTTCTTCTAGACGGTTAGGCGTCATGGTCTAGAGCATCCAAGAGGAATTGTGGATCGCCGAGTGACCAAGTTTGTGAAGGTTCAGAAGTCACCTGAAGGCTTACCACGAGTGATTGGACGAGGTGTGTGTGACCTCAGTTCAAGGAGAATACGGTGAGGACTGGGTGTCCTGAGCTGCGTGCTCAGGACTGGTTGTCCGGGACTGTGTGTCCTCGAGTTCAAATACTCAGCCGCTCCAACCAGACGTACAACTGAGATAGCAGTTGGAACTGGTCTACCAAATCATTGTCTTCACCAATCTTACTGGTTCTATTTCCTCAACTCTTTCATTTCCTCATAACTGTGTTGTGTGCTTGTTCATATCTGTGTTTGAAGACTTTGACTTAAGACTTTCTCAATGTCCTCAGTTCAATTTCTTCAGTCTGTTTGTCTTCATCCTGTGTTATCATGTGCTTACGCTACCTGTACTCTGTGCCTGTCTTCATTTCATCATGATGATCATGCTTGTATTCGGTTATGTTTACTTTGAAGTACTTATTCCGCTGCTAGTAGTTATTTGCTAAGGAATTTCCTCACCGGCAAATTCCTCAGTGAAGATTTTCATAAAAATCGCCTATTCATCCCTCCTCTAGTCGATATAACGCACTTTCAGGATGCCCGATCAGAATTCGGGGGCGCCACCTAGTTGATGTCGCACGGCTCGGTGATGTAGAACCACCCCGATTGCCACCCCTTTACGGTCTCCATGTAGGAGCCTTCGAGCCAGGTGACGTTGGGCATTTTGCCCACCATGGCGCCTCCGCACTCCGCTTGCTGGCCGACCACCACCTTCGGTTTAACATTGAAGGTCTTCAGCCACATGCCGAAGTGGGGCTTGATGCGGAGGAAGGCCTCGCACATGACGATAAACACTGAGATGTTGAGGATGAAATTGGGGGCCAGATCATGGAAGTCCAGCCCGTAGTAGAACATGAGCCCGCGAACGAATGAGTGGAGGGGAAATCCCAGCCCGCGGACGAAATGGGTAAGGAATACAACCCTTTCGCGGGGCTCAGGGGTAGGAACAATCTACCCCGCACCTGGGAGCCGGTGCGCAATATCTGCGGCCAGGTATTCGGCTTCCGGAGCTTCGTGATGTTCTCCTCCGTGACGGAGGAGGCCATCCACTTGCCTCTCGCTCCGGACATGTTTGGAGTGTTTTTGCGGGGAAAGATACGAGCTTGGGTGCTGGAGCTCGAGTGCGCGAGAATGGATGGGCAGGGAGGAAGAAGGTGTGGGTAAAAAAGAGGAGTCCTCCCTTTATAAAGGCGGTAGAAACTGCGTGCCTCCCCACTTGCCTGGTAAAACTCGCTTATTCCCCAAGCGTCGTGATTGATGGCGCGGTTGGGTTACCCACACCCGTATTGATGAGAATCCCATGATAAGGGCACACAATCTCTGCTTCAACATGACGTGCCAAGAAAACCGCCTCGCAATATGTGCAGTAGCTAGTTGAGAAAAACAGTTCGAATAATAACTGGGGCCGTGGCGTGATGTCACGTTATGAAAAGTTGTCAGCAGATTAGATTTGTGGAAATATTATACTCTCTACGGTGGCATGTGGAATTTTTTTTGCAGAGCCGGACACTACCCTTGTGTTCAAAATCTTCTATGGAGTATTTGGAGGAGGAACCCGCCTTGCAATGCCGAAGACAATCTACGCACCGGACTTATCATCATTGAAGCCTGGTTCAGGGGCTACTGAGGGAGTCCTGGATTAGGGGGTCCTCGGACAGCCGGACTATATACTTTGGCCGGACTGTTGGACTATAAAGATACAAGATTGAAGACTTCGTCCCGTGTCCGGATGGGACTCTCCTTTGCGTGGAAGGCAAGCTTGGCGATTCGGATATGTAGATCTCCTCCCTTGTAACCGACTTTGTGTAACCCTAGCCCCTCCGGTGTCTATATAAACCGGAGGGTTTTAGTCCATAGGACAACAACAATCATACCATAGGCTAGCTTCTAGGGTTTAGCCTCTCTGATCTCGTGGTAGATCAACTCTTGTAATACTCATATCATCAAGATCAATCAAGTAGGAAGTAGGGTATTACGTCCATCGAGAGGGACCGAACCTAGGTAAACATTGTGACCCCGTCTCCTGTTACCATCCGCCTTGGACGCACAGTTCGGGACCCCCTACCCGAGATCCGCCGATTTTGACACCGACAGTCTATGAAGAACTACTCGCGCATTATCGGAGAGGCACCAATGGAAGTGGTGAACCCCTCCGTGATGGTGTCTAGATTGGATCTTGTGGTTCTGGACTCTGCGACCGCTGAAATTGATTTTCGTCGACTCCCCTAGGGTTTATGGAATATTGGGGTATTTATAGAGTAAAGAGGCGGTCCGGGGGGCACCTGAGGTGGGCACAACCCACCGGGGAGCGCCTGGGCCTCGTGGCGTGCCCTGGTGGGTTGTGCTCCCCTCGGAGCACCTCCCAGGCGCTGCCTTGGCCATTGGGTGTCTTCTAGTCCATAAAAAATCTCCGTGAAGTTTCGTCGCATTTGAACTCCGTTTGGTATTGATTTCCTGCGATGTAAAAAACATGTAGAAAACAACAACTAGCACTTGGCACTCTGTCAATAGGTTAGTACCTAAGAATTATATAAAACAACTATACAATGATTATAAAACATCCAAGATTTATAATATAACAACATGGAACAATAAAAAATTATAGATACGCTGGAGACGTATCAATCTACTACTATTACTGCACACATCGACCGCTATCCAGCATGCATCTATGTATTAAGTTCATGGAGAAACAAATTAATGCAATAAGAATGATAACATGATGTAGATAAGATCTATTTATGTAGAAATAGACCTCATATTGTTATCCTTAATAGCAACGATACATACGTGTCGGTTCCCCTTCTGTCACTGGGATCAAGCACCCTAAGATCGAACCCATCACAAAGCACCTCTTCCCATGGCAAGAAAAATCGATCTAGTTGGCCTAACTAAACCAAAGATTCGAAGAAGAAATACGAGGCTATAAGTAATCATGCATATAAGAGAATAAAGAAACTCAAATAACTTTCATGGATAAAAATATAGATCTGATCATAAACTCAAAGTTCATCGGATCCCAACAAACACACCGCAAAAAGAGTTACATCAAATAGATCTCCAAGAGACCATTGTATTGAGAATCAAAGAGAGAGAGGAAGCCATCTAGCTACTAACTACAGAACCGTAGGTCTACAATGAACTACTCATGCATCATCGGAGAGGCACCAATGAGGATGATGAACCCCTCCGTGCTGGTGTCTAGATTTGATCTGGTGGTTCTGGAACTTGCGACTCCTAGAATTGATTTTCGTCGACTCCCCTAGGGTTTCTGGAATATTGGGGTATTTATAGAGCAAAGAGGCGGTGCGGGAGGCCACCGAGGTGGGCATAACCCACCTGGGCACGACTGGGCCCACAGGCACACCCTGCTGGGTTGTGCTCCCCTCGGAGCCCCCTCTGGTTCTTATTTGGCCCAACAAGTGTATTCTGGTCCAAAAAAATTCTCCAAAAAGTTTGGTGTGTTTGGACTCCATTTGTTATCGATTTCCCGCGATGTAAAAAGCAAGCAGAAAATAGCAACTGGCACTATGTCAATAGGTTAGTCCCAAAAATGATATAAAATGATTATAAAACATCCAAGAATGATAATATAACAACATGGAACAATCAAAAATTATAGATACATTGGAGACGTATCATAGACCGGTTCCACCGACTGACATGCAACTTGTTTTGCACAAAGGTGGCTGGCGGGTGTCTGTTTCTCCCACTTTAGTTGAATCAAATTTGACTACGACCAGTCCTTGAAAAAGGTTAAAAGAACGAACTTGATAATCACCGTTGTGGTTTTGCATAGGTAAGAACGGTTCTTGCTAGTTTCCCGTAGCATCCACGTAAAACTTGCAACAACAAAGTTGTGGACGTCTTTGCAGGGTATGTTGTGATGTGATATGGTTAAGACATGATGTGATATACGTTGTTGTATGAGATGATCATGTTTTGTAACATCGACAACCGGCAGGAGCCTTAGGGTTGTATTTTAATTATTGTATGAAATGCAAGCGCCATGTAATTGCTTTACTTTATCGCTATGCGTTAGCAATAGTTGTAGAAGCAATAGCTGGCGAGACGTCCCCGACGCAATGATGGAGATCAAGGTGTCGAGCCGGTGACGATGGAGATCATGACGATGTTTTGGAGATGGTGTTCAAAAGCACAAGATGATGATGGCCATATCATGTCACATATTTTGATTGCATGTGATGTTTATCCTTTATGCCTTTTATTTTGCTTAGACCGATGGTAGCATTATAAGATGGTCCCTTTACTTAATTTCAAGATAAAACTGTTCTCCCTAAGTATGCACCGTTGCCAAAGTTCGTCGTTTCGAACCACCATGTGATGATCGGGTGTGATAGCCTCTACGTTCACATACAACAGGTGTAAGCCAGTTTTGCACACGCAGAATACTTGGGATAAACTTGACGAGCCTAGCATGTACAGACATGGTCTCGGAACACTAGAGACCGAAAGGTCGAACATGAGTCATATAGTAGATATGATCAACATAAAGATGTTCACCAATGAAGACTACTCCATCTCACGTGATGATCGGACATGGTTTAGTTGATTTGCATCATGTATCACTTAGACAACTGGAGGGATGTCGATTTAAGTGGGAGTTCATTAGTAATTTGATTAATTGAACTAAGATTTATCATGAACATAGTCAAAATGTCTTTGCAAATTATGTTGTAGTTCAATAGCCCGCGATGTAGTTTCCACTTTTTTTTGATACGTTCCTAGAGAAAACTAAGTTGAAAGATGATGGTAGCAATAATGCAGACCAGTTCCGTGATCTGAGGATTATCCTCATTGCTGCACTGAAGAATTATGTCCTTGATGCACCGCTAGGTGACAGACCTGCTGCAGGAGTTGATGCAGACGTTATGAACATTTAACAGGCTCGATCTGATGACTACTTGATAGTTTAGTGCGCCATGCTTTATGACTTAGAATCAGGGCCCCAAAGACGTTTTGAACGCCATGGAACATATGAGATGTTCCAAGAGCTGAAATTGGTATTTCAGGCTCATACCCATGTTGAGAGGTATGAGACCTCTGACAAGTACTTTACCTTCAAGATGGAGGAGAATAGCTCAGCCAGTGAGCATGTGCTCAGAATGTCTAGGTAGTACAATCGCTTGAATCAATTGGGAGTTAATCTTCCAGATACATAGTGATTGACAGAGTTCACTAGTCACTATCACCAAGCTACTAGAGCTTTGTGATGAATATAATATGCAAGGGATTACGAAAATGATTCCCAAGCTCTTCACGATGCTGAAATCGGCAGAGGTAGAAATCAAGAAAGAACATCAAGTGTTGATGGTTAACAAGACCATCAGTTTTAAGAAAAAGGGCAAGGAAAAGAAAGGGAACTTCAAGAAGAACAGCAAGCAAGTTACCGCTCCTGTTAAGATGCCCCAAAATGGACCCAATCCTGAAACTGAGTGCTTGTACTACAAAGAAAATGATCAGCTTGAAGCGGAACTGCCCCAAATACTTGGCAGAAAAGAAGGATGGCAAAGTAAACAAAGGTATATTTGATAGAATGTTATTGATGTGTACCTTACTGGTACTTGTAGTAGCCCCTGGGTATTTGATACTAGTTCAGTTGCTAAGATTAGTAACTTGAAACAGGAGTTGCAGAATAAACAGATACTAGTTAAGGGTGAGGTAATAATGTGTGTTGGAAGTGTTTCCAAGATTGATATGATCACCATCGCACACTCGTTCTACCTTTGGGATTAGTGTTGAGCCTAAATAAATGTTATTTGGTGTTTGCGTTGAGCATGAACATGATTAGATCGTGTTTATTGCAATATGATTATTCATTTAAGTCAAAGAATATTTGTTGTTCTGTTTACATGAATAAAACCTTCTATGGTCATACACCCAATGTAAATCTCGATCGTAGTGATACACATATTCATAATATTAATGCCAGAAGATACAAAGTTTATAATTATAGTGCAACATACTTGTGGCACTGTCGTTTAGGTCATATTGGTGTAAAACGCATGAAGAAACTCCATGCGGAGGGACTTTTGGAACCACTTGATTATGAATCATTTGATACTTGCAAACCATGCCTCGTAGGCAAGATGACTAAAACTCTGTTCTCCGGAACAATGGAGCGAGCTAATGACTTATTGGAAATAATACATACCGATGTATGCGGTCCCATGAGTGTTGAAGCACGCAATGGGTATCATTATTTTCTCACCTCACAAATGATTTGAGTAGGTATGTGTATATCTACTTGATGAAACCCAAGTCTGAAACTTTTGAAAAGTTCAAAGAACTTCAGAGTGAAGTGGAGAATCATCGTACCAAGAAAATAAAGTTTCTACAATCTGATCGTGGAGGTGAATATTTGAGTTACAAGTTTGACCTTCATTTAAAACAATCACTACAAAAAAAGACACATCCATGACATTTTGGGCCGAACGAATTTTTTTGTCATACATATGACACTTCTATGACGATAATTGTGACAAAACCCGGTATCATCATAGATGTGGTGGGCTCCTACTTCTATGACATGACATTCTTTGGGCCGCCCATGATGGAAAAAACCATGGTAGAAGCAAGGGCGAGGAAAATTTTGGGGAGTTCCCCGTTACGGTGGGAGGTCGGAGGCCGAGCGATGCGCGTTTCTCTCGTGCATGTACGCGCGTGTGTGCGAGGCGTTGGCTCTAACTGAACCCGAGCGAGGCGTTGGGCTCTAACTGAACCCGAGCGATTGCACCGCAGGCTACGCGTTACTGAACTCGAGCGATCGATCGATGGCTGTTAACTGAACCCGATCGAGCGATTCCTTCGCTACTGCTGCTAACTGAAGCCGATCGATGCTGCCTCTGGGATGAATAGTGAGCGTTGCGGGGGGGGGGGTTGGATGAACAGTGAGCAGTGGCGTTGCCTTTGGCTGAACAGGACCCCGTGGTGTGGTGGAGGGCTGGGTGAACAGTAGATGGTGGAGGGGTGCACGTGGAGGGGTGGTTGAATAGGACCCCATGGTGTGGAGGGCTGGATGAATAGTAGACGATGGAGGGGTGCCCGTGGAGGGGTGGTTGAACAGTAGACGATGGAGTAGCGCATGGTGGAGGCTAGATGAAAAGGAGCCCGTGGAGGCTGGAGGAGGTTGATGGTAGCCCGTGGAGGCTGGAGGAGGTCGACAGTGGAGATGAACAGTATCCCGTGGGGTCCCGTTTTGCGGTACGCCACACCCCTCCCGATGAACAGGACCCCCGTTTCGACCGTAGCGCTCCAACACAAGTCCGTTTTGTCCATTTTGCGGTACGCCACACCCCTCCCGATCAACAGGACCCCCGTTTCAACCGTAGGAGGTCCGTTTCGTCCATTTTGCGGTACGCCACACCCCTCCCGATCAACAGGACCCCCGTTTCGACCGTAGGAGGTCCGTTTCCTCCGTTTGCGGTACGCCAAACCCCTCCCGATCAACAGGACCCCGTTCCGAACGTAGGAGGTTCGTTTCCTCCGTTGTGCGGTACGCCAGGCCTCGTTTCCATCGCCTGTTCCGTCCAAGCCCTCCCGATGAACACAACCACGCATTCCATTCCGACCCAGCCGGTTGGCTCCCACGCGTTCCGTTGCCTCCCGATGAACACAATGCATTCCGTTGCCTCCCCATGAACACGACGACGACGCTGTTTCTCCGTTCCGACCCAGCAATGTACACGAGCCCTGGCCGTACGTAGGCGCGGGTAGGCGTTCGAGACCCCACCCGTATGTACACATACGTGGCCGTATTTTCTTTCTTGCACCCTGGCTGTTGTACGTACGTGTACATGCTACGTGTGTGCCTCTACTACTACACGTGCGCGCCACTACATCCACCAGTATATATGTACATACACGTTCGCGACCAGAATGACAACGCTACGTACGCTTCGACCAGGTGGGTCCCGACTGTCAGGCACTTCACTACTAGGGAAAAGGCTAGCAGCAGTGCGGGTTTTAGGTGTATCAGTAGCGCGGGGACCGGCGCTACTAATAAGGCGCTACAGCTAACACGTAGCAGTAGCGCGTGCTCACCAGCGCTACTGCTACACAAGTGTAGCAGCAGCACGCTTAATGGAAGCTCGCTACTGCTAATAGCTATAGCACGCTTCTCCTGTGCGCACTACTGCTACTACCGCGCTGCTGCTAACTTTTCTCCACTCGCTACTGCTAATTTTAGTAGTTTTTTGTTTTTTTCGGCATATTTGTTTTGTATTTGAACAGGCTTTATAGAAGAATCTTTAGCACATCCAAATTTCATCATGATACACAAAAAAATGCCTGCGAACCACAAATGTAATCATATCATATACATAAAAATAGTCTCATCATAATCATCATCCAACAGAAAGTGGTATCTTGTCATCATATCGAAAATAGCGATACATGCAAGTCTCGAATACTTGCAACTACAACATCATCCATCTAAACAAAGGTATACGTGAGAAGAGCTATCACTATGAGTGAGAGCAGAACTATGCAGTACATGAGGTGGCGGTTACGAGTCCTCTCTCGTGCTAGCGTGAACCTCAAGTAACTAGCTTCTCCTTCTTGTCTGCTTTTGAAGCCTTTATGGCTGGTGCCCGAGAACCCATTCACTTGTGCCCGACACTCATGCCACTCGTTGTACACCCCCGGAACCTTCCCTTTGTACACGACATAACACTTCCATCTCGCCATCAAGAAACTAGGTACCTGTTAGAGATGCATGTTCATGAAGAGGATGTACAATCATATATATGCAACAAAATATACTAGAGCAACACCGAAAAAGAAAGGGTTAGCAACTAGATGCAACATACAGTATGCAAATTAATTAACTAGAGGTACGCAGGTCATCGTACGCAAATTAACAAAGTAGCATTGCGCAAGTTCGGCAGGGACCGTGGACATCACAAAGTTTCATCGCTACAAAAAGTATACAAGTTCAACCGACACATATCATCATCATTGGCATCATAAATCACTAGAAGTTCCATCCTTCCATACCATCGAGGATGGACCCTAGCTTCTTGAACGGCATGAGGTCTAGACGTTGCATGCCTATGCAAGTTCAGACATCAGCTCGCGATATAGTGCCATGGTGGAACATCCCCTTCTCATCGACGACTTCTTTCATGATGATCGTTGCAATGTCGCTTTGGATGCGAAAGAAGTCATCTCTAAGTTTATAATCCGCTTCTCCATGAGATTCTAGTCACTTGTGGATATGGTCATCATTTCTGCTTCTCATGCGAAGCTTTGGGTGATCTGTGTTGAACTGAATCATGAGATGGACGATGTAGAATCCATCCTTCTTGCTTGGTTTTGGGACATGGATGCAGGAGAAGGTAGTTTTATGCGTGAAACCCATCTTCTTGTTCCTTTGTTTCCTGATCTTCATGTGGCCACCTCTAATGTTGAAGCCTTGGAGAGTATCATCTAGAATATTCATTATGTGGGTGTAGTCTTTTTTCTCATAGTCTCTGGAAGGGTCAAAATACACGGCGTGGGAGACTTGCAGGTAAAGAACGATAAGGACGGCGCACCCGTTGCTGCGGGGAAAAGACACCTCAAATTATTCCCCATATGAGAGAGAAGGAATGATTGAAATGTACGAAAGGGTTGTCCGGAACTAACTTACTTTGGATGATAAGGAACGAGGACAATTTCCCGGTCCTTATTCTGTACCATGATGTTTTGGAGGTACTCCCTAGCAGTTTCACGCTCAAAGTCGTTGAGACTCAAGAAAGACTCATGCATGTAGTACGGATCTGCCACACAGATTTGCGAGACTTCTTCACTCTTCATGACGGAGCTCATATGTAGCGCAAAAGGCGGACGATTGCAAAATCGAGCCGCCTTGTCAGAAACATCTCAAAGATATGGTGAAACCGCAGGAAGAAAACCTCCGCGGGCCATGTCTCGATGTAGCACTTGTTGGAAATATGCCCTAGAGGCAATAATAAAAGTATTATTATTATATTTCCTTGTTCATGATAATTTTCTTTTATTCATGCTATAACTGTATTATCCGGAAATCGTAATACACGTGTGAATACTTAGACCACAATATGTCCCTGGTGAGCCTCTAGTTGACTAGCTCGTTGTGATCAACAGATAGTCATGGTTTCCTGACTATGGACATTGGATGTCGTTGATAACGGGATCACATCATTAGGAGAATGATGTGATGGACAAGACCCAATCCTAAGCATAGCATAAAAAGATTGTGTAGTTCGTTTTGCTAGAGCTTTGCCAATGTCAAGTATCTCTTCCTTCGACCATGAGATCGTGTAACTCCCGGATACCATAAGAGTGCCTTGGGTGTATCAAACGTCACAACGTAACTGGGTGACTATAAAGGTGCATTACAGGTATCTCCGAAAGTATCTGTTGGGTTGACACGGATCGAGACTGGGATTTGTCACTCCGTATGACGGAGAGGTATCTTTGGGCCCACTCGGTAATGCATCATCATAATGAGCTCAATGTGACCAAGGTGTTGGACACGGGATCATGCATTACGGTACGAGTAAAGTGACTTGCCGGTAACGAGACTGAACAAGGTATTGGGATACCTACGATCGAGTCTCGGGCAAGTAACGTACCGATTGACAAAGGGAATTGTATACAGGGTTTGATCGAATCCTCGACATCGTGGTTCATCCGATGACAACATCGAGGAGCATGTGGGAGCCATCATGGGTATCCAGATCCCGCTGTTGGTTATTGACCTGAGAGCGTCTCGGTCATGTCTGCATGTCTCCCGAACCCGTAGGGTCTACACACTTAAGGTTCGGTGACGCTAGGGTTATTAGGAAGACTAGTATGTGACTACCGAATGTTGTTCGGAGTCCCGGATGGGATCCCGGACGTCACGAGGAGCTCCGGAAGGGTCCGGAGGTAAAGATCTATATATGGGAAGCTGTCAAACGGACACCGGGAAGTTTCGGGGTCATACCGGTATTGTACCGGGGCCACCGGAAGGGTTCCGGGGGTCCACCGGGAGGGGCCACCCCTCCCGGGGGACCACATGGGCTGCGTGGGGCAGGGAGCCAGCCCCTGGTGGGCTGGGCACACCCCCTCCCTTGGGCCCTTGCACCTAGGGTTGAGGGGGGAACCCTAGAGGGGGCGCCCCCCTTGGCTTGGGGGGGCAAGCCACCCTCTCCCCCTCTCCCCTTGGCCGCCGCCCCCCCCCCTAGATGGGTTCTAGAGGGGCCGGCCCCCTTCTCCCTTCCCCCTATAAATAGAGGGGTGAGGGGAGGGCAGCCGTACCACCCTGCAAGGCGCAGCCCTCCCCTCCCCAACACCTCTCCTCCTCCGTTGTGTGCTTGGCGAAGCCCTGTCGGAGTATTGCTTCTCCACC
The DNA here is from genome assembly GCF_018294505.1 of Triticum aestivum. NCBI lineage: Eukaryota > Viridiplantae > Streptophyta > Magnoliopsida > Poales > Poaceae > Triticum > Triticum aestivum. Next base: position 379,240,807 of record NC_057794.1, read on the forward strand.
ATCACCACGGCGTCGTGCTGCCGGTGGAGCTGTCTTCCTCAACCTCTCCTTCCCCCTTGCTGGATCAAGAAGGAGGAGACGTCTCCCGTCCCATACGTGTGTTGAACGCGGAGGTGCTGTCCGTTCAGCGCTTGGTCATCGGTGATTCGAATCACGTCGAGTACGACTACATCATCACCTTGCAAGCTTCCGCACGCGATCTACAAGTGGTATGTAGATGCAAACTCTCTCCCTTGACTCGTTGCTTAGATGAACTCATAGATGGATCTTGGTGAAACCGTAGGAAAAATTTTAATTTTCTGCTACGTTCCCCAACAGTGGCATCATGAGCTAGGTCTATGCGTAGTTCTCTAATGCACGAGTAGAACACAATTTGTTGTGGGCGTGGATCTTGTCAACTTACTTGCCTCTACTAGTCTTTTCTTGCTCAACGGTATTGTGGGATGAAGCGGCCCGGACCAACCTTACACGTACGCTTACGTGAGACCGGTTCCACCGACTGACATGCACTAGTTGCATAAGGTGGCTGGCGGGTGTCTGTCTCTCCCACTTTAGTTGGAGCGGATTCGATGAAAAGGGCCCTTATGAAGGGTAAATAGAAGTTGACAAAATCACGTTGTGGTTATTCGTAGGTAAGAAAACGTTCTTGCTAGAACCCAATTGCAGCCACGTAAAAGATGCAACAACAATTAGAGGACATCTAACTTGTTTTTGCAGCGATTGATCATGTGATGTGATATGGCCAGAAGTTGTGATGAATGATGAATTGTGATGTATGAGATCATGTTCTTTGTAATAGGATTCACGACTTGCATGTCGATGAGTATGACAACCGGCAGGAGCCATAGGAGTTGTCTTTATTTTTTGTATGACCTGCGTGTCATTGAAGAACGCCATGTAACTCACTTTACTTTATTGCTAAACGCATTAGCCATAGAAGTAGAAGTAGTCGTTGGCGTGACAACTTCATGAAGACACGATGATGGAGATCATGATGATGGAGATCATGGTGTCAAGCCGGTGACAAGATGATCATGGAGCCCCGAAGATGGAGATCAATGGAGCTTTATGATATTGGCCATATCATGTCACAACTATATAATTGCATGTGATATTTATTATGTTTATGCATCTTGTTTGCTTAGAACGACGGTAGTAAATAAGATGATCCCTTACAAAATTTCAAGAAGTGTTCTCCCCTAACTGTGCACCGTTGCTACAGTTCGTCGCTTCTAAGCACCACGTGATGATCGGGTGTGATGGATTCTTACGTTCACATACAACGGGTGTAAGACAGTTTTACACAGCGAAAACACTTAGGGTTAACTTGACGAGCCTAGCATGTGCAGACATGGCCTCGGAACACGGAGACCGAAAGGTCGAGCATGAGTCGTATAGTAGATACGATCAACATGAAAATGTTCACCGATGATGACTAGTCCGTCTCACGTGATGATCGGACACGGCCTAGTTGACTCGGATCATGTAATCACTTAGATGACCAGAGGGATGTCTATCTGAGTGGGAGTTCATAAGATGAAGTTAATTATCCTGAACATAGTCAAAAGACCTTTTGCAAATTATGTCGTAGCTCGCGCTTTAGTTCTACTGTTTTAGATATGTTCCTAGAGAAAATATAGTTTGAAAGTTGAAAGTAGCAATTATGCGGACAGTAGAAAGCTTATGTCCTTAATGCACTGCTCAGTGTGTTGAACCTCGAACGTTGTCTGTGGATGTTGCGAACATCTGACATACACGTTTTGATAACTACGTGATAGTTCAGTTAAACGGTTTAGAATTGAGGCACCAAAGATGTTTTGGAAACATTGCGAAACATATGAGATGTTTTGAGGGCTGAAATTGGGATTTCAGGCTCGTGCCCATGTCAAGAGGTATAAGACCTCCGACGATTTTCTTAGCCTGCAAACTAAGGGAGAAAAGCTCAATCGTTGAGCTTGTGCTTAGATTGTCTGAGTGCAACAATCACTTGAATCGAGTGGGAGTTGATCTTCCAGATGAGATAGTGATGTTTCCCCAAAGTCATTGCCACCAAGCTGCTAGAGCTTCGTGATGAACTATAACATATCAAGGATAGAGATGATGATCCTTGAGGTATTCGCGTTGTTTGACATCGCGAAAGTAGAAATCAAGAAGGAGCATCAATTGTTGATGGTTGATGAAACCACTAGTTTCAAGAAGGGCAAGGGAAAGAAGGGATACTTCATGAAACGGCAAATCAGCTGCTGCACCAATGAAGAAACCCGAGGTTGAACCCAAACCCGAGACTAAGTGCTTCTGTAATAAGGGGAACAACCACTGGAGCAGGATTACCCTAGATACTTGGTAGATGAGAAGGCTGGCAAGGTCGATAGAAGTATATTGGATATACATTATGTTAATGTGTACTTTACTAGTACTCCTAGTAGCACCAGGGTATTAGATACCGGTTCGGTTGCTAAGTGTTAGTAACTCGAAATAAAAGCTACGGAATAAACGGAGACTAGCTAAAGGTGAGCTGACGATATGTGTTGGAAGTTTTTCCAAGCTAGATGTGATCAAGCATCGCACGCTCCCTCTACCATCAAGATTAGTATTAAACCTGAATGGTTTATTGAATCTCGATCGTAGTGATACACATTTTCATGCCAAAAGATATAAGATAGTAATGATAGTACCACTTACTTGTGGCACTGCCATGTAAGTCATATTGATATAAAACGCATGAAGAAGCTCCATGTTGATGGATCTTTGGACTCACTCGTTTTTGAAAAGTTTGAGACATGCGAACCATGTCTATTGGTGTATACGCATGAAGAAACTCCATGCAGATGGATCGTTTAGACTCACTTGATTTCGAATCACTTGAGATATGCAAATCATACCACATGGACAAGATGACTGAAAAGCCTCGGTTTCAGTAAGATGGAACAAGATAGCAACTTGTTGGAAGCAACACATTTTGATGTGTGCAGTCCAATGAGTGCTGAGGCATGCAGTGAATATCGTTATGTTCTTACTTCACAGATGATTTGAGTAGATGTTGAGTATATTTACTTGATGAATCACGAGTCTGAATTATTGAAAGGTTCAAGTAATTTCAGTGTGAAGTTGGAAGATCGTCGTGATAAGAGGATAAAAATATCTATGATATGATCATAGAGATGAATATCTGAATTACGAGTTTGGCACGGAATTAAGACATTGTGGAAATTGTTTCACAACTAATACAGCCTGGAACACCATAGTGTGATGGTGTGTCCGAACATCATAACTGCACCCTATTGGATATGATGCATACCATGATGTCTCTTATCGAATTACCACAATTGTTCATGGGTTAGGCATTAGAGACAACCACATTCACTTTAAATAGGGCACCACGTAATTCCGTTGAGATGACACTGTATGAATTATGGTTTAGAGAAACCTAAGTTGTCGTTTCTTAAAAGTTTGGGGCTGCGACGCTTATGTGAAAAAGTTTCAGGCCGATAAGCTCGAACCCAAAGCGGATAAATACATCTTCATAGGACAACCCAAAAACAGTTGGGTATGCCTCCTGTCTCATATCTGAAAGCAATAAAGGATTGTTTCTAGAATCGGGTCCTTTCTCGAGGAAAAGTTTCTCTCGAAAGAATTGAGTGGGAGGATGGTGGAGACTTGATGAGGTTATTGAACCGTCACTTCAACTAGTGTGTAGCAGGGCATAGGAAGTTGTTCCTGTGGCACCTACACCAATTGAAGTAGAAGCTTATGATAGTGATCATGAAGTTTTGGATCAAGTCACTACCGTACCTCGTAGGGTGACAAGGATGTGTACTGCTTCAGAGTGGTACAGTAATCCTGTCTTGAAGGTCATGTTGCTAGACAACAATGAACCTACGAGCTATGGAGAAGCAATGGTGGGCCCAAATTCCGACAAATGGTTAGAAACCATGAAATCCAAGATAGGATCCATGTATCAGAACAAAGCATGGACTTTGGTGGACTTGCCCGATGATCGGCAAGCCATTGAGATAAATGGATCTTTTAGAAGAAGACGGACGTGGACGGTAATGTCACCGTCTATGAAGCTCGACTTGTGGCGAAGAGTTTTTCACAAGTTCAAGGAGTTGACTACGATGAGATTTTCTCATCCGTAGCGATGCTTAAGTCCGTCGGATTCATGTTAGCATTAGCTGCATTTACGAAATCTGGCAGATGGATGACAAAACGAGTTTCCTTACCAACTTACGTAAGGAAAGGTTGTATGTGATACAATCAGAAATGTTTTGTCGATCCTAAGGATGCTAAAAGGTATGCTAGCTCCAGCGATCCTTCCATGGACTGGAATAAGCATCTCGGAGTTGGAATGTGCGCTTTGATAAGATGATCAAAGATTTTGGGTTTATACAAAGTTTATGAGAAACTTATATTTCCAAAGAAGTGAGTGGGAGCACTATAGAATTTCTGATGAGTATATGTTGTTGACATATTGTTGATCAGAAATGACGTAGAATTTCTGGAAAGCATATAGGGTTATTTTGAAAGTGTTTTTCAATGGAAAGCCTGGATTAAGCTACTTGAGCATTGAGCATCAAGATCTATAAGGATAGATCAAAACACTTAATGGTACTTTCAAATGAGCACGTACCTTGACATGATCTTGAAGGTGTTCAAGATGGACCAGTCAAAGAAGGAGTTCTTGCCTGAGTTGTAAGGTACGAAGTTAAGACTTAAAGCTCGACCACGGCAGAATAGAGAGAAAGGACAAAGGTCGTCCCCTATGCTCAAGACGTAGGCTCTTCAGTATGCTATGCTGTGTACCGCACCTGAAGTGTGCCTTGCCATGAGTCAGTCAAGGGGTACAAGAGTGATCCAAGAATGGCTCACAGGACAGCGGTCAAAGTTATCCTTAGTAACTAGTGGACTAAGGAATTTTCTCGATTATGGAGGTGGTAAGAGAGTTCGTCGTAAAGGTTACGACGATGCAAGCTTGACACCTATCCGGATAGCTCTGAGTAGAGAGACCGGATACATATAATGGAGCAATAATTTAGAATAGCTCCAAGTAGAACAGTTGTTTGGAATAGCTCCAAATAGAGCGTGGTAGCTGCATCTAGGAGATGACATAGAGATTTGTAAAGCACACACGGATCTGAAAGGTTCAAACCCGTTGACTAAAACCTCTCTCACAAGCAACATGATCAAACATAAAACTCATTGAGTGTTAATCACATAGTGATGTGAACTAGACTACTGACTCTAGTAAACTCTTGGGTATTAGTCACATGGCGATGTGACCTGTGAGTGTTAATCACATGGCGATGTGAACTAGATTATTGACTCTAGTGCAAGTGGGAGACTGTTGGAAATATGCCCTAGAGGAAATAATAAAAGTATTATTATTATATTTCCTTGTTCATGATAATTGTCTTTTATTCATGCTATAACTGTATTATCCGGAAATCGTAATACACGTGTGAATACTTAGACCACAATATGTCCCTGGTGAGCCTCTAGTTGACTAGCTCGTTGTGATCAACAGATAGTCATGGTTTCCTGACTATGGACATTGGATGTCGTTGATAACGGGATCACATCATTAGGAGAATGATGTGATGGACAAGACCCAATCCTAAGCATAGCATAAAAAGATCGTGTAGTTCGTTTTGCTAGAGCTTTGCCAATGTCAAGTATCTCTTCCTTCGACCATGAGATCGTGTAAATCCCGGATACCGTAAGAGTGCCTTGTGTGTATCAAACGTCACAACGTAACTGGGTGACTATAAAGGTGCATTACAGGTATCTCCGAAAGTATCTATTGGGTTGACACGGATCGAGACTGGGATTTGTCACTCCGTATGACGGAGAGGTATCTCTGGGCCCACTCGGTAATGCATCATCATAATGAGCTCAATGTGACCAAGGTGTTGGACACGGGATCATGCATTACGGTACAAGTAAAGTGACTTGCCGGTAACGAGACTGAACAAGGTATTGGGATACCGACGATCGAGTCTCGGGCAAGTAACGTACCGATTGACAAAGGGAATTGTATACAGGGTTTGATCGAATCCTCGACATCGTGGTTCATCCGATGACAACATCGAGGAGCATGTGGGAGCCATCATGGGTATCCAGATCCCGCTGTTGGTTATTGACCTGAGAGCGTCTCGGTCATGTCTGCATGTCTCCCGAACCCGTAGGGTTTACACACTTAAGGTTCGGTGACGCTAGGGTTATTAGGAAGACTAGTATGTGACTACCGAATGTTGTTCGGAGTCCCGGATGGGATCCCGGACGTCACGAGGAGCTCCGGAAGGGTCCGGAGGTAAAGATTTATATATGGGAAGCTGTCAAACGGACACCGGGAAGTTTCGGGGTCATACCGGTATTGTACCGGGGCCACCGGAAGGGTTCCGGGGGTCCACCGGGAGGGGCCACCCCTCCTGGGGGACCACATGGGCTGAGTGGGGCAGGGAGCCAGCCCCTGGTGGGCTGGGCGCACCCCCTCCCTTGGGCCCTTGCGCCTAGGGTTGAGGGGGGAACCCTAGAGGGGGCGCCCCCCTTGGCTTGGGGGGCAAGCCACCCTCTTCCCCTCTCCCCTTGGCCGCCGCCCCCCCCCCTAGATGTGTTCTAGAGGGGCCGGCCCCCTTCTCCCTTCCCCCTATAAATAGAGTGGTGAGGGGAGGGCAGCCGTACCACCCTGCAAGGCGCAGCCCTCCCCTCCCCAACACCTCTCCTCCTCCGTTGTGTGCTTGGCGAAGCCCTGACGGAGTACTACTTCTCCACCATCACCACGCCGTCGTGCTGCCGGTGGATCTGTCTTCCTCAACCTCTCCTTCCCCCTTGCTGGATCAAGAAGGAGGAGACATCTCCCGTCCCGTACGTGTGTTGAACGCGGAGGTGCTGTCCATTCAACGCTTGGTCATCGGTGATTCGAATCACGTCGAGTACGACTACATCATCACCTTGCAAGCTTCCGCACGCGATCTACAAGTGGTATGTAGATGCAAACTCTCTCCCTTGACTCGTTGCTTAGATGAACTCATAGATGGATCTTGGTGAAACCGTAGGTAAAATTTTAATTTTCTGCTACATTCCCCAACAGCACTTCCCGTCAGGCACACGAGCTGCGTATGTCGGATATCCTGGATCCTTTGAGGCTAGTAGGCTTTTCTCAGTCGACAGCACATGGTCGTGCAGTCTCCTGAGATCCCCTGATAGTGCCTCCAGCGGTTTCGGCGATAGCATCGGCTCGCCCGTGAGATGGAACATGGCTGGACCTTTCACGGGTACACACTCTTCAGAATGCATCGTCGGGCTACTTTGTGCTCTGGCTTGTTTGGAGGCAGTTATCTTCCCCGATATCTTCCTCTCCTTTTTCTTGGGCACACCTTCCAGACCCTTCCTTAACCCCTGCCCCAGGGTTCCCGGGCTAAGCACTATACGACCCCCGGCTAGTTGAGCCTGTGTTGAGGCGACATCTTCAGGCGTGTCCTGTGAGGAATTCATGAAGAGAGACTTTTTGCAATCGTTCCAACGACCTTCCTGCCCGGGCATATCATCCATATCCTCATTAGCATGCTGATAGCCCGATTCGTCATATGGTTGACTCATCATATCTATGTCATGGTCATATGCGTTTTTATTGAGGAAACCCATAGGGTCGACCTCCGTCTCATCATCCATTTTCTGTTCTACAGGACCGATTACATCAGCCAGTACTATTGCACCCCCTTCATCACGTCATCCGCCGCTCTCACTCGGCACTACAGGAGCTGGTAATTGCGTAGGTGGGGTGGTGGTCTCCGCACATGCTTGTTGATGTGTGGTTATTGGTGTGCTCTCGGCCGGCTCTAGACGAATAAGATTCTTCGGCCATAGCAGCACCCAACCGTTGCAGCTTCCAATCCGCGACGGGGTCTCGTCGTCCTCTCCCACATGCTGTACTGGAGGAGGCAACGCCTCGTGCCCCGATTTCACACCGGACAAGCTAACCCTAAAGTGCCCAGCGGGGATCGGCTGGTTGTGGAACGCGGGTTTCAAGGGGTTCAATATCATCCCCTTTCCCACGTCGACCTTCTGGCCTTTTATCAAGTAGAGTATGGTGCACGGGTTTTCTTCACCCTGCAAACACATATGTCTGTGCCGTAAAACATCCGAAAGGCAACGAAAATGGAATATTCTATATATATATATATATATATGTTGGTGCGACATGTAATTACCATGACGGCGTCAAGCTCAGCCAAAGACGAAGGCCCACCTAGCGCGCCAGAGACTGAGGACGCGCTGCTATGAGCGGGAGCGACCGTGAGAGGAGGCCCGGTTGCGTGAGCAAGTGATGGTGCGTTGTTGTTGTTCATGGAGTTGCTCCCGACGAAACTGGGCATCGGGAAATCATGTACTGTCTTGTCTGGATTTTCCTTCGTCCAGTTGATGATAGCTGGAACCAAGTTAGTAGCGAAATCATTTCTACAGGCAGTTACAGCTGCATTGACTGCCTGCTGTAGCAACTCATTTTTCTCCTCGGCTATTTTTTCCGCGTCCTTAGCTGCTTTTTTCTCGACCGCAAGCTTCACCTTCACGTCGATGTCCGCCTAACTAAACTTCTTTTTCTGCTTCTTGGCCTCCGGGCCCTTGTTGTAAAACACCTTCCATGTGGCGCCATCTCCAGCGCCGTGCACACGACCATATTGCGGCCGCTGGCCCAAAGGGAGTCCCTTAAGTTCGTTCAAGGCCTGGTTGAGAGGGGTGTCCCACTTGGGCCTCGTCGGAGAAGTAGGGCTTTCGGCTGCAAGCTGGTGATGCTTCTCTAGTAGTCTAATCAACTTCCTCATGATCTGGTCCGTCTAAAAAACCTTTTTCTCCTTGTCCCACTTGTAGCGGGCCCTGATGAAGTCACGCTCCAAGGGGTTGGTGAACTTCGCGAAGGGGTCTGGGAGACCCGCGGCTTCACGTTCCACGTCCTCCTTATCCCATACGGGCCTTTTACCGAGGTAGCCACGGCTTCCGAGGCGATGCTTCCCCGTGTTCCTTTGCTGAAGGCTCTTGAATTTCGTAGCCTTAGCCTTGGCTGCCTCGGTAGCGCAAGTTTCCTTGAACTTTTCGAACTCCTCTTCCGTAAGTGTCGGATTTTTCCTCCAGAATCTTGGACAGGGGTTCCTCAGCCTCAATAGCTCGTTTCACCCTCCCTTTCCAGGAGGCCAAATCATTGCTAAACATGCCCATGGCGTGATTGTTAATTTTTCATCTTCGGATCATCCCACGGTTGTTCTATGTTATCATCCCGGTCGGGGAACTTGGATCTCTTGTGCAACTTCGTTAGGACCAACTGCGTCAAATGTTCTTTACTCCTTAAGTCATCATCGTTGATGCTCGCGCATTCCCGTAGGATGCATCCTAATTGGTTCCCATAGCACTTGCGAGGTTCTTCTGGCTCTAATGGCTCAAACTTGCCGGGTGCCATCTTTGTGATCACAAGTCGTCCAATCCCTAGTTTGTTAGGTTTTCGTATCCTCTGCTTCTTATGCTTCCTCTTTTCGGTAGCGGCATCGGTGCCGGTACCTTCCCCGCCGGTCTCGGTGCCGCCGTCGGTGTCGATGTCGGCGTCAGTACCATCATCGAGGCCGACCTGCAAACCTTGCTTAGCAGTCAAATAGTCGAGGTACTCTTGTTCACCCTCATAATCCATCTCGTCTGCATCTTGGTCAGAAGGCCCAGTTTCTTCGTTGTTCGACATGTTTCCTATGATTAAGTGTCCTCGTTTATTTCTAAAAGTATGAATAAATGAGAAATGACATAAAAAAGAAATCTATGTGCCAGCACTCGATATGCCAACTATGTAGCACAAATCATGCCTTTATTCACGGCAAATTTCGGCATGACCTTTGCTAAAAAATGGACATATCGAGCGCCTGAAATTCACCGGAACGGAAATGAATCAACATTCTGGTGTAACATAGGCCACTCGGATCATTTACCAAAATTGAACCAAAACATCACATGTCCAAATGACATGTTCAAATTCCAAACATGACATGTCCAAAACATGACATATCCACATATCACATGTCCAGTTCAAATTTGCATATAAATTTAGCCTACCTAAATTTGCTTTAACAAGGGATGTTGATTTGGACAATTGCTTAAATGCTGCCTTTTCTTTTAACTACAATTGCTTAACCCTAAATTTCTGTCCTATTTTAAAACCTAGCTAAATTCATAACTAAATAGATAACCTAATTAACCTACTGCCCTAACTAAAACCTAAGTAAATTAACCGAAGAACCCTAGCTAGTAGAGAGAGGGGGGGGGTTTACATAGGGTGCAGGGGCGAGGAGGCAGGACCGACGACGGCCGAGGTTGGGAGGGGAGGAAGCAGAGGAGGGAGGCGAGGCCCGACGGGTCGGGGGCGAGCGAGCCGGGGTCGGGGGCGAGCGCACCGGGGTCGGGGGAGAGCGCCGGGGCATGGCAGTGCGACGGGGGAAGAGAGAGTGGGGATTTGGGGGGAAAAGAGGCGGGATGAAGCAGGGAAAGTGAGAATTTTGGGTTAAGTGGACGTAGCAGTAGCGCGTTTAGACAAAAAGCGCTGCTACTACCTTCACTAGCTGTAGAGGTTTAGATAAAACGTGCTGCTACTACCTTCACTAGCTTTAGAGGTTTTATAAGGAAATCGCTATTGCTAGCTTGACTGTAGCTGTTTTATAAGGAAATCACTACTGCCAGTTTTCCTTTTTCTTTTCCTTTATTTTCTCCCACTTTTATTTCCCGAGAGCAATGAACGAAGGGAAGGCGATATATATTGCATCATTTGACGGTTAAATATGTATACAAAATAGGAACATATATATTACATCATTGGACCCATGCATAATAATGGCTAAGTGTGTATACAAAATAGGAACATATATATATATATATATTACATCATTTGACCAATAACATATGGTTCCTTAGCGCTGACGTTTTCGTTTTTCAGTCAGCTTCTTTCCCTTCTTGTTCGTCGAAGAATAATTGAGCCCCACATTGTGACTTTGCCTTTTCCATGGAGTACGATTTTTCTTAGGTAATGTAGTATTGATTCTTCTTTTGACGTATACTTCATCATCATCGTCATCTTCCCTCGTTGGGTTGCCGTACTGATCATAGTCTTCCTCGTTGGCGACTCCATCCATTCCAATGATGTTCCTTTTGCCTCTCCTCACGACAACACGACTGGGATTGCATGGGTCGGTTATGAAGAAGCATTCTGTCACGTGCTTAGCGTGTACCCATGGCTCGTTTTTGGCGATAGCGTTCACGGTAGCGCTCTTGGCGTCGGGTATAGTCATGGTAGTGAAAATCCGGTTTTTTCTTTCGACATTCTTAGCCCATCTGACACAGAACATCGTCATGTGGTGCAGTCCAGAGTAGTCAAGCTCCCAGATCTCCTCGACCCTTCCATAAAATCATTCAGTTGCGCCATTGTCACTGCCGGTCATGCATTCCATCGTCACACCTGAGTTCTGATCATCACTGTCCATATCTTTGGCCTCCGTGTAGAACGTGTATCCGTTGATATCATATGCCTGATAGGTTACGAGGTTGGGCGAGGGGCCATGTGCTAAGGCGTATATGAGCAATCTGTCCTTAGAGCCCTCCTCCGGAGGATTAGCAATAATATGCTCTTTGAACCAATGCAGGAAAGTGGAGTTGTGCTCTCTAGTAACTTCGGCGTCCGTCCTGCATACCCCCCGGTCACGATACTTCTTTGCGATAATTTCTTTGTGCAGTGCCACGAAAGGATCTACCTTGTCTAGGTGTTGTAGCACTACCAAGTTTGCTCTGTCAAAGTCGTTGCGTCGATCTGAGTATGCCACGTGCAGTTCCCTGCGACCGTTGCAGTGACCTTCTCCTTCCAGCCTCCCATCGTGCTTGTTAACGGGCAAACCTACACTAACACCAGGCGGCTGGTCTGCGCCATATAGAAAATTCTCACAGAAAGAGATGCACTCTTGTGTCACATAGCCCTGGACGATGCTTCCATCCGGACGGGACATGTTACAAACGAATCCTTTGATGATCCCATTCATCCTCTCAAATGACATCATGTTGTGCAGGAATGATGGCCCCAGGTCTATTATGTCATCCACAATATGGACACATAGATGCACCATCACGTCAAAGAACGCGGACGGGAAGTACATCTCAAGCTCATTCAGTATCACAACGATCTCTTCCTGTAGCCTTTGGAGCTGCTTCACACTAATCGACTTTCGATAGATGACGTCGAAAAAGTTGTAGAGACCAATAAGCGTGTCACGGACGTGCTTGTCCATTATCCCTCTAAGGGCAACATGTAGTATCTGCGTCATCATCACATGACAGTCACGGGACTTCATCCCGCTGAGCCTTTTCTTGTCCGTGTCTAGATATCTGTTTATCTCGCCACAGTAACTGGAACTAACTTTGACTCCGGTAAGGCACTTAAATAATTGATCGATCTCAGCCTGACTTAAGGTGAAGCAAGAATGGGGGCAATAATCCTCTTTGTTTATTTTCTTGCCCTTCTTCTCCCGTGCCTCTGTCTCCGTCTCTGTCTCGTCTGACATTTTACAGGGCGGCATGTGCAGATCTTCCCTGATTTTCAAATCTTGCAAGTCTTTTCTTGCCTTCAGCCCATCCTTGGTCTTATCCAGCATGTTCATCAGTGTTGCGAGCAAGCTCTCAAAGACATTCTTACAGATATGCATTTGATCAAGGCAATGAGGTATATCGAGTTTGTGCAAGTACTCCAAGTCCCAGAACACTGACCTCGTCTTCCATACCTTCAGCAGCGGCGCCGGCGCCTTTCTCATCGTCTTTCCCGGCACGGGGCACTCCTTCCAGTTTATCAACAGCTCATCGATTTCGGCACCGCTCCGGTTACGTGGAGGTCCTCGATGCTTAGCATGACCATTGAATAGATCTCCACGATTTCTCCACGGGTCATCCTATTCGAGCCATCTTCGATGCCCCATGTACACGATTTTCCCAGACCCGCCATCTTTCCTTGATGTTAGCTGCTGAGACGTCGTATCATCCATGCACCGCGTGCATCCGCAATATCCATGGCACACCTGGCCTGCCACATATTCGTAACCGAGATAGTCCTGCACTGTCGTGATCAGCGCGGCTCTCGTGTTAAAATACTCGTCTTTGCTAGCGTCCCATGTCTTGGCCGGTGTTTTCCATAACGTGTCTAACTCCTCTTGAAGTAGCCCCAGACACAAATTAATATTATTTCCTGGTTGTTTCGGCCCTTGAATAAGCATGCTCATGTGAATGTACTTTGATTTCATGCACAACCAGGGGGAGGTTGTACATCCATACAAACACACGGGCCATGTGCTATGGTTGGTGTTCAGGTTGCCAAACGGATTCATGCCATCGGTACACGCGCCGAGCACGATGTTCCTTGCATCACATTTAAAATACTGATAGAAGCTGTTCAACACTCTCCACTGGCTTCCATCCTTGACGTGTCTCAGCTTCGGATCATCTCCATCGCCGGGCTTCTTCCTCTTCGCGTGCCAGCGCATTAGCTTTGCTTCCTTGGGATCTACAAAATACCTCTGGAGACGGGGAGTGATCGGTAAGTACCATACCACTTTCTAGGGACATTTCTTCCTTGCCTTCTTGTATCGAGAAGCATTGCACACCGGACAACTTGTTTTTTCTGCGTGCTCCTTCCGATAAATTATGCAATCGTTGATGCATGCATGGTATCTAACGTGTGGCAGATCAAGAGGGCACACGATCTTCTTGGCCTCATCAACACTACTAGGACATAGATTACCCGCGGGAAGAACATCCTTTAGGTACTTGAGATGCTCATCGAGGCTAGTGTCGGTCCATTTGTTTTTAGCCTTCGTCTTCAGGAGTTGGAGCGTGAAACTCAAGCGGGTCACCTCAGGATTGCAACCATCATACAATGGAGTGTTCGAGTCTACCACCAGTTGCTCCAGCTTAGCCTCCTCTCTAGAAGCAGCTCTCTCAGTACTCGTCTCCTTGCGAAGCAATGCTTGAACATCAGGGTCCCACACGATTGAACTTAGTACCGAAGAACTCTGCTGCGTGGAGTCCATGTCGTTCTCTCCGCCGCCATGTCCGGCCCCTTCTCCGTCGCCATGTCCGACCCCTTCTCCGCCGCCATGTCCGGCCTCTTCCCCGCCGCCATTATCGATCATCTCTTCGTCTTGCCCCGTGTCATCATTGCCTGCCCCGTCGGCATCCTCAACATCGTCATCCTCATCTTCAATTATCCATCGAGTATAGCCATTCATGAAACTAGTCATGAGCAGGTGCGCTTCGACACGACCATCGTCATGGGGGTCGAGCTAAACTAGTCCTTTGCATTCTCGACACGGACATAAAACCTCTGTCCGGTTATTGTCTTTCATGTCCTGCACCGCCAACCGCAACCACCTATCCATCATCGTTCCACTGACCATCGTCAACTCTGCACGGTAATAATAAAAAAATTGATTATAAAAATGCGTGCATGCATCAAAGTCATACAAAAATTTGGCATGACCGTCCTTAAAAATAGGACATATATAGATCTAGAGTTTGCCCGGAATTCGCCGAAACAGAAATAAATCGACATTTCGGCAAAACATAGGCAACTCAAAAGCACAATTTGGCATCAACTCATGCCACACACACAATTTCCATAAACATATCACACACACATAAACATATTTCCATTTTGCAAAAGCATGAAATTTTAATCACCTATATCTCGAGATCGAGCACACGGTGGAGATGATGTAGGGAGATCAAAAGTGCACAAAGCTCTTCTTGAAAAAGATAGATCTAGTTAGGGGGCAAATAGGTCACTTAACTAAATGCTACATCTACCTAGCTACCTAATTTGGGAGGAGACAACTTCAACTAGTGGAGGGGGAAGGAAAAATAGAAAGGAGATGCATTAATGGAGGTGGTGTAGTTAGGTAGGAGTAATGAAGAGAGAGAAAGGTAGGTAGAAGATGGAGAGTAATGGGGGAGAAGTATTGAGGAAGAAGAAGAGTGAGAGTGGGAGAGGTAGGGGAAAGGGACAGGAGGGGGAGGGGAGGGGGAGGATGGGCGGGGAAATGGTGGTGGGTGCGGATTAGCAGTAGCGCGGGACGTAAAATGCGCATCTGCTAAGAAAGTAGCAGCAGCGCGCTTTCGGTACAAGCACTACTGCTAACCAGGACCAAAATTGTGCCCGATTTGAAAATTAGCAGCGGCAGCCTCAGAAAAACAGCGCTACTGCTACAGCTATAGCACTAGCGCAGCTCGCGGCGCCGCGCTTCTGCTAAATGGAGTTGGGTGGGCAGTGTCGGTCGATATTTGTAGCAGCGCGGGTTACGCCAAGCGCGCTACTGCTAAGCACTTGTCAGTAGCGGGTTTTCCACACCCGCGCTACTGCTAATTAGCAGCAGCGCTCCTTTTTGAGCCGCGCTGCTGATAAGATTATGTGTATAGGGTTTTCCCTAGTAGTCACTTCCTTGTGTGCGAAGATGTAGCTGGTGGGTCCCAGCAGTCAGGGGGGCGAATCATTTTTTTTTGCCCGGACGCACTTCCTTGCGTGCGAAGATGTAGCTGGTGAGTCCTAGCAGTCAGGGGGCGAATCGTTTTTTGTTGCCCGGACGCACTTCCTTGCGTGCGAAGATGTAGCTAGTGGGTCCCAGCAGTCAGGGGGAAACATTTGTTTTGCGAAATACGGTGGCCCGTCCGATGGGTCCCTACTGTCAGGAGGAGGAATCATTATTTTGCGCGTAATAAATTGGCACTTCCTTGCTGCGGCCGTGGACCCAACTGTCAGCCTCTCCATGTACAGTCCACGTTCGATGGAAGTCGTTTCTTGACCACGTTGACCACGCTGCGCCAAGAGCACCACGGCGGTGGACGACGGCGAAGACTAGGAAGGGGACGACTCGGAGTCGGGAAAGACGTAACAGTGGATGCCCACGCGAAGAGGAGTACGAGGGCTCACTGGTTCGGCTGCGGTGTGAGGCTGTTGTCGTCGCAGAATAACAGGGGGTGTGGGTGAGTAGAGGGATGGCCTGGCCAGCGGTGGGAGTAGTAGGGGGCGATGAGGCCTCCGCGGCATCATAGCCAGCCACGGGAGGCAGGAGCACGCGGCACGACCGACGCTGGTTTGGGCGGCTGGAGCAAGAAGACCAGAGGTTGAAGAAGCACTACGGCCGTTGGATGAACATCGTACGATAACATGAGCTAGAATCGTTCATATTGACTAAGTTGACAAAGCCCTCCGTCCCCGTCAACTTGGTAGGCCCACAAGTCAGCCTCCCACTATGGTGGGTTCCAGCTAGCAGGGGGAATATTCATTTTTTTGTGCGTAATAAGGAGGCACTTCCTTGCGTGCGAAGATAGCTGGTGGGTCCGACATGTCAGCGGGGGGCACGTTATTTTCGTGAAATACAGAGACCCTTCCGGTGGGTTTTAGATGTCAGGTGGAGGAATCATTATTTTGCGTGTAATAAGGAGGCATTTCCTTGTGTGGGGCCGTGGACCCAGCTGCCAGCCTCTCCACGCACAGTCTACTTCCGATGGTGTCGTTCGTTGACCACGTTGATCACGCAGCGCCGAGCGCATCCAAGATGGTGGACGACGGCGAGGCCCCGGATAGCAACGAGCCGGAGATGGGAAGACGCGGGAGTAGAGTCACATACGGAGAGGTGTACGAGGGTTAACTGGTTCTAGTGCGGTGTGGTTCGTCAGTTGGTGGAGAAGAACAGGAGGTGTGGAGGGGTGGAGGGATGACCTAGCCAACGGTGGAGTAGCACTTCATAGCGAAGCGTGCTAAGCAGAGCTGCTAGCAGCAGGAGGCGGGAGGTGGTCCCGGCGGCGCTGGAGGAAGAGGACGAGAGATTGAAGATGGATGCTGGTCGTTGGATGTAAATCCAACGGCTAACATGTCAGAATCATTTGTTGACTAAATTGACAACGACTTGCGTTGGCTTTGACCTATTGACCCACATTTCAGCCTCCAAAAATCTGGCACGTATTCAACCCATTTTTTCAAAATTTACAGTCTTTTTTTACGCGATAGAATTTATAGTTAATTTGATTTTTTTTAAAATTATAGCCATTAGCTGGGCTGGGTGAACAAATAATGTAGCGTCCATGTAGCCCATTTATTTTATTTCCTAAAAAATTACAGATCATTTGCACTTTCTCGAAATACATGATTTTGCTGGGCTGATTCTAATTATAATGTTGGATTGGGCCACCAATGTTATCAAAAAATAAAAAGGGACTGAGCATTTTGTTATAAATATATTTAAATAATAAGTGATATTATTACATTCGTCCTTAAATCTTACCAAGCTTTTGTACACAATCACTAAGATTTTCGTGCCAAAACAATCCAGGATTTTATTTGTTAAGAAATTATTTTTATAAGTTAATAAGATGTGGGATATTGTTTTCTTACATATGTAAGTATCTGTTAAATATATGATGACAATAAAAATAATATATAATCTATACCTACTAATAAAGCAAGGTGCGTTTCATCAATTTTTTAATCCGTTCACCATATAAATTATGTTATCCCGTACTTAATTGAGGTGCTACTAAAGCATTCATGAGACATCTCGGGAAAGAGCTACATGTGCTACCCGCCTAGCCCACATCTTATGGGCCGAGCCTCACGTTTGTCTGCCTCATCTCAAAAGGAAAAATACCTGAGTTACGATGCATATTTACAATAACATAGTCCCACCTGAATTGTTTAGGTGGAATCCTATCAATTTATATAAGTAGGTAAAATTGGGAAGGACAGAAGACACACAGACTTCGACCTGACCTGACGCAACAAAAGAATGGAACCAAGAAAAGGGCTTGCCGTCAGCTCTCGGTGCGGCACGGCACGAGGCAATGGTGGGGAAGACGTGGCCGGACCAGACCACCCCGGTCCGGGCCGCGGCAACGCGTGCGAAGCAAACGAGATCTGCTCGTGGTCCTCTTCGTTGAGGACGACTGATCTTTGGCAGCGGAGGATCAGGGAGGCATGGGGCAGGCCATCGAGGTTGGGTGGACGCCAACCTTGAGCTCAAGGAAGGGAAAGGGAGCACCGGCGGCTGAGACTCTACTTCTCACGGCGAGGGCGCTCGCGCTTAGGTGCCATGCGCGACTTCAACGAGGTGGGAGACAGGGAGTGAGGCAGCGAGGCAGCTCGGCCTCAAGGAAGGGAAAGGGGGGAGCACGGACGGCTGAGACTCTACTTCTCACCGGCGAGGGTGCTCGCGCTCAGGCGCCATGCGCAACTGCGGCTCCGGGCGGTTGGAAACAGGGAGCGAGGCGGCGAGGCAGCGGCTCGCGGTGGCGGGGCTTCGCAGGCATGGCCGGTGCCATTCTTGGGTGGCAGCGACCGCGAGGAAGAGGGAGAGAAAAGATAAGGAGAAGGGAGACGTGGCAGAGGGAGCGATGGTGGACGAGGTGATATGACAGAAGGGCTCGATCTTTCCACCGAACGGAGTACATGACAAACGAAGCCTACAGAAAACCCAAGAGTTTTAAGTGTGCATGCAAGAAAAATAAATCTTTCACGTCTTATACATCAAACACACCCTTGGTTCCTAAATATAGAGATGGAGTGAATCTACACTATAAAACACACGTCTATATATATTCGTATTTAATCTTTATAAATGTATATATCTAGAAACAGAAGGAGTATGTACTAATTAATACTTCGTCTAAGTATGTCGTAAAGCTTGTAAATTAACGAAGTCACAACTAATGCCCCATTCGATTAGCATGCAGCTCATGATAAAAATGTAAGGGGTAATAGAATTATATACACTTTTTAACCAAATATGTTAGAAATTACTCCCTCCGTACGGATTTATTAGGCCCTCTCTTATTTTTGTTCACAGTTTAACCCTAAATTTAACTCATAATTCATATACTATATGTCATAAAAATTATACGATGGGAAACATATTTCAAATATAAATGAAATAATATAATTTCTATGACACATAATTTATATTCCTTAATCTTATAGAGGGTCAAAATCTTAGCCAAAATATGATGGGGCCCAGTAATCCCGGACAGAGGTAGTAGCACAACACCGCATCGTTATTGCATGTGATGGCAAAGGAGTTATAGCAGAGATAAAGAATGGATCGGAAGGAAGGCACGGTGCTATTATCAAGGAAAATTGTGCTCGAGCGAGAGACTTTACTATGCGATTTTATTTTTGAAGGACGTGGTATGAACTTTGATGCTCATAATTTAGCTAAGTTTTCTTCTTCTTTAGATGTGAGTCGGTACTTGTGTATGGATAATAGCACCGTACTCCAAACATTGACTAAAGTGTGGTTTACCCCTAAAAAAGTAGCACAACACAAAAACCGATTATGTGTATTCTCTCTCTTTTCTTTATTTTCACTTATGAACATAATTTGTAGATAAGGATCTCGTAGGGAATGAATAGGGAAGTGTGTGTACTATTTTTTCTCCCGTTGCAACACACGGGCCCATTTCCTAGTAACATATAAAATAATTTAAATATATATAATATAGTTAGAAGGGAAATATAAGTTGGACCTGGCGTTCCTATTCTTATATAGAAAAATAGAACAGACCTGTGTGTTTTCTTCAAAAAAATACATAAATTGGGCTGCCAAAAGTAAAACCTCGGGTGGGAGGTCCATAGGCCGGTCGATACATGACGGCCCTAAGAAAATACAAAGAGACCTATGGACCTCCCATCCGAGGTCATGGGCTGCGCATGTTAAAATGAAAGCCTAGACGGGGCAGCCCAAAACCACGTCCAACACTTTCCAAAACTTCGTCCCTCGTTTTCTCTGTGTTTCGCACACTCAACATTGTGTGGGCATTTTGACTGTGCATCATATGAAGATGTGCTATGCATGAATGTTGATCAGCATGATGCTAACTGGCTGGTAGTTCCATTTTCGACCATGAATAAAACTTCCAACATGATGTTAACCCTGTTTGAAAAGGCCGTGTTAATATAAATGCTCTGCCTCTGAAAGTTGCAGTTTCTTATCTGAAACTGAACTTGCAGTTTCTTATCTGAAACTGAAACTTGCAGTTTCTTCTCTGAGAATCACATTGTCTGCACTTTTATACTCCTATGAAACTATATTTTTAAGTGTTAAAAATAGATCTCTAGAATTCATAAAATACTTCATATGCTCAATACTGCAAATCTGAAATTCAAAAGACATTCATATCTGAAAGTACTCTCAAAATACACAACATAAAACACAATTCACAACCTGCAAATACTGACAACCCTAAGCTCCTCCAGACAATTCACAACCTACCTGACTATTGGGCTGGGGGGGGGGGTGCAGCCCCCTCCTATTCCTCGGCGGCAGACAGCCTCCCCGTGAGACGATGTGAATGGCGAGGGAGACGATGGCGGGGAAGCGTCGTCGGGCCAACTGCTTTTCTCCTCTTGCAGTTGGGTTCGGTCGACGAAGAGTCCACCGTCTCGCTTTGGCAGGACACCCTCACAAATGACACCCTGTAGATGCTCGATTCTTCAATCTCTGGTGGATGCTCCATCTGGGATTGATACTCCCACCACCGCTCCCTCACGATTGGATTCGGTGAATCTGTTTGCTCCATGGCCCAGAGGAGCAGCTCTATGTACTCCGGTGCGACTCCCTCCGGGAGTATCGCCGCCTTTTCGCTCTATTGCAGATATTTGGCCATGGATGTCGCCGTCGCCGCTAGTTGGTCCTTGTTGTCAAACCAAGACTGTATCTCCAACATCCTAGCTAGCTTCACAGGGTCGCCATCTGCGATCATCATGTATCGGTTGTACTCCTCCAGCGATCTACTTCTCCACAACACCTTCACTCGCCGGCGATGGTTTTTGAATGGAAGAGGAGAGGAGCATCGCTGGTTTTGGATTAGAACGGGAGAGGAGCGACGCTGGTTTTGGACTGGAACAGGAGAGGAGGGGCGGTTGGTTTTAAATGGAAGAGGAGAGGAGCCGCGCTGCATTTGGATTGGAACATGAGAGGAGCGGCGGTGGTTTAAGAGGAGAAGAGCGGAAGAGCGGCGCTGGTCTTGGAAGTATTTCTTTTGTTGTTTTGCGTATTTTGGGTCAAAGTTTGACCACGTACTGTATTTGACAACTAAAATGTGAATGCATGTCACAAAAAATTGTATTGTTTGTTTCGAATCTGAATCTACTTTCAAATTATATTATTTTTGCAACGTATAACATATATTTTATGTGCGAAAATCATGGTCAATTATGACCCAGAATAAAAGGGAGACTAGTTAATGTGGGGTCGCTTTCTTAATTGAAGGATAAATTGATTTTGATTTTGATCCAGTCACAGCGCGCCGGCCCTCTCGTCCAATCCTAAATCGCTACTGCACGCTCCTCTCCCTCTTCTCCATTGCAAAACCACCTCCTCTCCTCTCCATCATCTCCATTCCAAAACCACTATCTCGCCTCTCCCTCTTCTGATCTTCTCCATTGCAAAACCACCTCCTCTCCTCTCCATCATCTCCATTCCAAAACCACCGTCTCGCCTCTCCCTCTTCTGATCTTATCCATTCCAAAACCACCTCCTCTCCTCTCCATCATATCCATTCCAAAACCACCTCCTCTCCTCTCCATCATATCCATTCCAAAACCACCGTCTCGCCTCTCCCTCTTATGATCTGGAGAGGCCAAGACAGTGTGAAGAGAGAAACACTAGCAAGCAAGCGCGGAGGCTCCCGCCTATATAGTGGAGTAGTACTAGTTTTCTTTTGTCTACCGGAGCCGGCTTGGCCTCGTTAATGATTGTCGAGAAGTCTTCATGCACGTGACCCGGAGGCGCACTTGTCAACATTTTGATCTGAAGCGCCAGATTATAACATAGAACACGAAAAAATGCCACATGACAAGAAATCATAACCTCACTTCCCAAAGGAGACAACATGAATCCCGACAGACAAACTAGATGAGGAACAAAGCTCAAATTAAAGATAAACTCGTAGAAAAGGGGTCCATCGATAGATGTCCTAATTAACATAGCCGGCTTAACCTAGATGGCAGCCGAGTAGTCACTGTTCGTGCATGTGCCCCCAATGACTAGCCCAACTCAGTTGTCGCTGTTTAACCCTCGCAGTGATCCGAAGCACATGACACCTAATTTTGCGAGATGACAAGAAACCTTTTTTTATATTTCTCACCACAACTACAGCCATGTACAACATAGCCTGCACGATATGTAGATGATAGCCAATCCAGGCGTGTCTGCTGGAGTCTGGTCACATGCATGGACGAACTGATCTTCCGTGTCTTGCAAGGATCGTCCAGGCACCAACGTAGTACAACACTTCTCTAGTACTATCGCTCGTCTCCCTGTTCTATTAAGTCACCCGACTTGCGGGGCTGGGGAGTGTGCCTATGGTCGGTTCTCAATTGCCGTCCCACATGTGTGTGCAAACGCAATATGACGCGTGTTCCATTCGGAGAGCAGCGTGCCAGACCGACCGACCGTCCGGGGTGCGACACGAGGGGCGTGTTGTATACTCCGTACATGTGTACCGTCGTTTTCTAGACGCTTTGCTCCATGGCGCGGGCGCAATCCATGGATACAAAATTAGTATACTGTATACTATTTAAAAGTCGTGGGCGGGGCTTTTCCTGCGCGGTAGGCGGCGGGGCAGTTCCGCCTAGTCGGTTCGACAGAGACGCGAGAAGACGAGGGAGTAGGCTGCTGCAAACGTAGGGCTGTGTGATTTGACAGTGAGTTACTGCTGGACAGGTGGGCCCCCGTGATTTGACTTGCCATTATCATTTTAATTGCGGCCCTACGACCGGCGTGAGTCTCTCGATTCCTGACCACCTCCATACAGGTGCCTCTCCCAATGCTCCACCATGTAGTAGAGGCTGGATCTTGCATGAGAGCCCACTTCTCCACTTTTTCCTTGCCTCTCTTTCCTCCACATATGCAAAAATGCCATGTAAAGCGCACTATTGTACTTACTTTTACTTGCTCCTACAGGTGCTTAAGCTTGCCACATATGCATAAAGTCTGATGTGGCAAGTTAATCAAGAAGAGAGAGACTAGTTTGGTGACCCAAGGAAGAAACGGTGCTAAGTGCGTGTACCTAGGTGAAAAAACAATTTTGAGTCTATAGCTAATTAAATGAAGAAAACTTAGGAACACCATTTCATTGGAAGAGGTCACTCCTTGGCAAATGCAATAAATACTAGTACTCCTTGTGTCCCATAATATAAGAACGTTTTTGGCACTACACTAGTGTCAAAAACATTCTTATATTATGGGACGGAGGGAGTACGAAGAAAGAGATAGAGAGGAGTAAAAAAAATACACTTATTGCCAACCTTGTTGTAGTATGAGTGACTAAGTGATGACTATGTATGACATGCCAACATCAGATAGCCTAACGCACCGCTCCAAGGGCGCGGCCGCGTGAGCGATGCGGCGGTCGTGGTAGGTGCGACCATGATACGGGCTGCTGGCAGCCCTTGGATCTGAGATCAAACGGTCGCATGCTAAGTTGCTGAAAATTTGCAGAATAACCCTCCAGGATAGGATATTCACCCATAGGTCTAGAATCACGCCATGCAACCGTTCGATCTCAGATCCAAGGGCTCTCGGAAGCCCGTCTCATGGGAGAATGGAAAGCCACTACCCTGCCATTCGCACGCTGGCAGTTCGCTCCTACTCGTCCCCGCACGTCCTTCAATACTACGGCGGTTCACTCCTAGTCATCCCGTCCATTCACATTACGACAGTTCCATTAATCCTAACCCTCCTCCCAAATCCATGGTGCCCCAAATCTCCACGATCGGCGGTGAGTACAAGGTTAGAACCATCACCGACGATGAGTTCGACGTCATCTACACCCGTTCTTCCGCAACGGTGAAAGGATGCCTTTCTCGCTTCAGACGCATGTTCGAAGACTCAGATGATGAGTGGTTTGCTGGGCTAGATGTTGAGTACACCACAGTCCCGGGACGAGAGAAGGATCAAAAGGACGAAGAGATGAAGAAGCCCACCGTGATCCATGTTTGCGTGCGTGACTTATGCTTGGTCTACCACATATGCCATGCCGACGTTGAGTGCCAGGATTTTAAGGACTTCCTCGAGAGCAACCTAGTCAAATTCGTTACAGTAGACTTTGGTAACGATAAAGAAGTCCTACGTCGGATAGGCCTCATTGTAGGCAACCCCTTCGACCTCCAGAAGAGTCGGCTGGTGTCCTCTCGTCAGCCTTCAATGGTGACCCTGGCAGGAGCCATGGTTCATCCTTCGTACGGTAAACTAGAGAAACCTTATTACACATTTCATCGTCATGCATGGCAGTGGAATGTACTAGATATAGACCACATCCACTATGCTGCAATGGATGGCTACCTTTGCTTCAATATCTACAAGGGTTGGATGAAGAGCAACAGCCAAGTGTGCGGTTCAAGCAAAGAAGTATCGGCCAAGAGGAAGAGGGGCAAGGACGAAGTCGAGGACGTGGACGAGGACTCCGAGTAAGGTGGCAGTGTCGTTGCTCATGGTGGTTCTAATGCAGTGTTTACCGGAATAGTTGCAAAGTTTAATTTCAGGTGTGCTTAATTTAATTTGAGGGGTGTGTTGTGCTGAGCCCCCAGCAGAACTATGTTATGTTTCTTCTTGTTACTTTAACTCTTCAGTACGTACATACTAGTATTTCTTACATTTCATCTTTTAGTTGGTATAGTACTTCCACTCGTTTCTTCACATTATATACGTACAATATATATGGCCAACATCATATAGCCAGCAGTTAGTTGTCAAAGAATTTCAGGGTGCTTAGTTTTGTCAAAGAATTCCAGGATGCTTAGAGGGTTCTTGGATCCAAGGGACTTATTTTAGTCTTACTAAGAATAGTCTCTTTAAGAGGCTAAAGTTCCAAGCACCCCTGACTAAAGAGGGGCTAAAACTAGTCTGGAGACTAATTTTTTTTAGTCAGGGGTACCCCTACTAAAATGTGGATTAGTCCTCTCTCTACTTATTTAACTCCTCTCCTTTAACACAGGCGAGTTCTGGATTGGAGGGTTTGGAGGATAATAAATGCTCATTAACTTGATTTTAGCCTTTTTAGTATTTGGATCCAAGCATGGGTGAGGCTAGCATGTTTTAGTCCCACTACTTTTAGTCATGGGACTAAAACGTATCCAAGCACCCTCTTAGTTTTATTTGAGGGGTGGGTTGTGCTGGACACCATTATTGTGACTAGCCTTTTTAATAGTACTATATGCATAATTTGGCGAAGAGCGCTCTCTATATGTACCACCTTTTTTTTTAATTTCAAGTTTTGCTCCATGGCGCAATCCATCGATACTACTGCTGTACAAAAGTATACATTTTTTAAAAGGCTAGAGGGCGGGGTAGTCTAGCTTGGTCGGTTTCACGAGAGGCGAGAGCCTTTGTGATTTGACGGGTCATTACTGCTGGAAGGCGGGGCCTTGTGATTTGACTGCTCGTATAAATGCACCGACGACCTGATCGAGGAGGAGCAAAGAACCGTGCTGTATACTCATGTTTTCCACTGGAGTAGTACTGCGACGGAGGAGCACGAAACACGGCAGCCCAGTGCCATATGGCGATAAAAAATGATCTAATTTGCTAGTCATCTCATTGTTAGCATTGTTCTATTCATTCCCTCAAAAAACCATTGTTCTATTCATGCCTCGCAGAGAACGTGACACGTGCGGCGAAACACCCGAAGCAAAAGATTAAACACATGAGCAAAAGAAGAAGAAAGATTATCACCCCAAATGATCTAATTCGCCGCGGAGTCGTAACTGCTTCTTCATCTCCTCCACGACCTCCATCTCCTTGCGCGTCTCCTCCGCCATCTTCTTCATTCTGTCCATGACGCGGGATTTCTCGACGCGAGCCTTCATCATATGTTCCACGGCCGCATTATGTATCTTGACAGCAGCCGGGTTCAAGATGCGGAGCTTTGCCAACTCCTCCTTCTGTTCCATGACGAGAGCCTGCAACATCTTCATCAAGGAACTACTATTCTCATGTAGCTTCTTCCAGCCAGCATTCTTCTCCTTCAACAGGTCGATCTTGTGGCAGAGCTTCGCCTTGTCCTCCTGAAGTCGCAGGATTTTGCCGGTCGCCTTCTTCTTTGAGGGAATGCTCTTCTTCAGCAGCATCACCAAGCCGGCGGTCAACTCCCCCTGCTGATTGACCTCAGCGGGCATGTCGTCGAGGCTCTCCTTCAGCAACTCCATCAAGCCTTGGATGAACTCCTTCTGCTTATTGAGGTGCTTAATGAGCTGATCCGGCATGTCGTCGAGGGATAACGACTCCAGCTCCGCCGGCTCGGCATGTTCGCCTCCGCGGCTAGGGCGCTCTTGGGAGCCATCGCCTGCCCGTGAGAGATCTTTCAAGGTCTCTGCGTGGCGCGAGCCCTCTTTTTTTTCCGCAGCCTTGGTTGCCGCTCCCTTGTTACGAGTAGTTCTCGACCTAGAGCTCTGCTCACCGGCCATGGCAACGACGGACGAAGAAGAAGCACTTATGAGGAGGAAAGGTAGAGTAATTTTCGGTTAGGTAGTTCCCCTTTTTATAACCTAAGTACTAGCACTAGTACTAATACCTGCATAGTGGGAACACGTTCAGGTTTTGTACGTACTAGTAGGTGTGAGCAGGCTTTTGAATGTGATGGGAACAAGGTAAAGATTAATTGATGGTTTTGGTTTTGAGGCCCGAAACGGCTCCCGATGAGTTTAGCGGAACATAAATTTCAAGTACTACACTGCTCAAATGCGTAAATATTATGTTACTGTCAAACATTGGCACAAAATACGAATGAGACCAATGGAAGTACTACTAGCAACCCACGATTTAACTACTCGCATGCGCGCAATGGAGTAATAATGTCTTTCTTCCGCCCTCACGTCCACTCAATTTGCACGCGCTATATTAATTGACCATCAATGAAGTGAATGACTTTACACGCGTCAAATTATCACATGG
Organism: Triticum aestivum; assembly: GCF_018294505.1. NCBI lineage: Eukaryota > Viridiplantae > Streptophyta > Magnoliopsida > Poales > Poaceae > Triticum > Triticum aestivum. Next base: position 379,267,806 of record NC_057794.1, read on the forward strand.
GGTGGATCTTGGTACAAAATTGCGTCCACCCGTGTACCCGAGTGTGCGTGCGAGGGAATGAATGCATGCATGGCGTGCGTGCACATCTTCGCTTCGTGCATGTACCGCCAGTATGGCACAGGGAGGACGAGTACATTCTTCTGGAACTAGCAGCATGTCACTGTGATCAATCCACGCAAGGAGGTCGCGACAACGCCTCTGAAAGTGCGTTATATCGACTAGAGGGGGGGTGAATAGGCAATTTTTATGAAAGTCTTCAAAACATGAGAGTTATGAAGACAAACAGCGAAGATTATGCCTATTACTATGCAGCGGAAGTTAGATTACACTAGGCCAGCCATGGTCATGTATTCAATAGAGTGAAAGCACAATGACAAACAACTGCAGTGTAATAAGGATCAGGTAGGAAGAAGTTATGAAGCCAACCAGATCATACATTCACGTTGTGAAGACAAAAGATAAAGCAAGCATGCAATGGCTTCACAATGTGTAACAGTAAGAAAAGGAAGTGAAGATGAAACCAGTGACTCGTTGAAGACAATGATATGTTGGACCAGTTCCAGTTGCTGTGACAACTGTACGTCTAGTTGGAGCGGCTAGGTATTTAAACCTTAGGACACACAGTCCCGGACACCCAGTCCTGAACACACAGTTCAGGACACCAAGTCCTCACCGTATTCTCCTTGAGCTAAGGTCACTTAGTCCTCGCCCAATCACTCTGGTAAGTCTTCAAGGTAGACTCCCAAACCTTCACAAACTTCGTTCACTGGCAATCCACAATGTCTCTTGGATGCTCTGAACGTGACGCCTAACCGTCTGGAGGATTCACAGTCCTCAAGTGTAATAAGTCTTCAGATCACACAGACAAGAAGACCTAAGTGATGCCCAATTTGCTCTGGCTCTGGGTGGTTAGGGCTTTTCTCCTCACTAGGAATTTTCTCTCAAAGGCTTCGAGGTGGGTTGCTCTCAAACGACAAAAGCCGTGCACTGAAATCTGAGCAGCCAACCGTTTATGGTTGTGGGGGTGGGCTATTTATAGCCACTTGGCAACCCGACCTGATTTGTCCGAAATGACCCTGGGTCACTAAGGAACTGACACGTGTCTCAACGGTCAGATTTCGAACTCTCATGGCAACTTTACTTGGGCTACAAGCAAAGCTGACTTGTCCGGCTCTGGACAAGATTCGCTCTCATTGTCTTCACTCGAAGACATAGGTTTTTGATTTAGGCATCACTTCAGTCATTCTGACTGGTTCTCCTGGACCCCACTTAACAGTACGGTGGTTCCTATGACTCAACACAAACGAAAAAGAACTACGAAAGATCTAAGTCTTCGAGCTCCATAGGCTTCATAACGTGTCTTGTTTTATCATAGTCTTCAATGTGAATATCTTCATATACCACCTTTGTCTTCAATGTCTTCATACATTTTAGGGGTCATCTCTGGTAGTAAAACCGAATCAATGAGGGACTTCTACCTGTGTTTTCCTGCAATTCTCACAAACACATTAGTCCCTCAACTAGGTTTGTCGTCAATACTCCAAAACCAACTAGGGGTGGCACTAGATGCACTTACAATCTCCCCCTTTTTGGTGATTGATGACAAACTAGTCGAAGTTTTCAACGGGGAATATAGTGTGTGAAGTTTGTAAAGGATAGGGAATTGTCTTCATAAGTTGCAAGGGCTCCCCATAAAGATGTGCATATAAGTTAATTTGCTTTTGGAATGCAAATGCACATGGCAGGTTGTACTTGTGGAGATCCACTTCAGTTTATGATGACAATCCACTATGCATGTGAAAGTATATGAAGATAATGACATGCATAATGGAAAATGGACGTCTGCAGAATGAGATAAGTGAGGAATTTATCATCGCACATGCGGAATTTATCTTCGCAAACAGAGTGGCAAACAAGTAGCAGACGACCATCGAGTTTTAGTGTTTACAACTCAAAGAACCAAATGAAGCAAAAACAAGAGTTGTAAACACGAAGCAAAATATAACAAAACATAAGGCACCCGCCCATATTGACCCACTTGAAGACTATAAACATCATATGCTTCTCCCCTTTTTGTCAGTAATGACCAAAAAGGTTTGAAGACATAGAGTTTTCTACGTGTTCCCAGGCGCAGCAGGGTCGGTGGAGTTGTTTGGCGGTGCAGAAGAGCTTGAAGGTGCTGAAGCAGGTGGCGGTGATGTAGCATCGTCTTCTTCATCAATGATTCTGGCAGTGACTGTGGCAGCAGATGAAGAAAACTCAGAGTCTTCAAGTGATGGTGTGTTGCACATCACAGCCTTTCTAGGAGGTGTGGTGTCAAACTTGAAGCGCTCTGTGAAGCCATCATCCTCAAGTTCAGCTTCAGTGCATATCATTGAGAGCCCTTTCCATGTACGACGACATGTTTCATGTGTAACGAAAGCATTCTTGGTGGCTAGGTTTCGAAGATGATTGACATCCACCAAGAGGCTCTTCATCTGACGCTTTAGCCAGTCGTGATGCCTATCTTGCTTTTGGTGAAGGGCCACAAGAAGCTCTCGGTCAGTGAGAACACGAGTGCGCTTCTTGGGTCTTGAAGCAGGTGCACTATCAGTGGCTTCAGTTGAAGCAGGGTGTGGCGCACGTGTAGTGCCAGCCAACGGATATACCCTAGATATGGCTTCAACACCTTCAACATTCTGTGTGAAGCTCTGGTGTTCTGCATTCTGAAGACTTATCGGTTGCTTGGCAGGCTCAGGATATATTGCTTCAGCAGAGGTATCCACATCTGGCAAGAAGATCCGATGGTTTCGGGCAGAGGGCTGATACGAGATCGCAGAGTGCAGTTTGATCGGCCTCATCACCCAAGGAGCATAGAACTTCAAACCAAATAATTCTGATCCTGACGCTGCAAGTTGGCGTATGAAGAAATCCTAGGCGTTGAACCATTTGCCATGAAGGATACAGAATGTCATAGTCTTCATTGCACCTTCGATCTTGGCATTTGGAGAGTGCCCTTTAATGGGCCAGAGAGTCCGTCGGATGATGTGATATATGGTCCTGGGCAGGAACTCAAAGTCTTCAACGAAGAACTCTGTTGGATAAGGAGCATCGTGGGGCAATGGCTTCATCATTGAGAGCATCTGACTCATATTTGGTTCAGGCCTCTGGAATATGCTCTCAATAGCTTCAGCATGTAGTTGACAGCCTTCCTCATAGAATTCGCTAGGAGTGGGCAGGCCGGTGAGCTCAATGATATCAAATGCATTGGCTTCATGATGGACATTGCCGGTCATCCACTCCAGGACCCAAGTCTTCGGATCTCTGTTGTATCCTTTTATATGGAGGGTGGCATAGAACTGAAGCAGAAGCTCTTCATTCCAGTGCTCTTCATCTGTGACAAACGGCAGCAAACTCACTTGCTTAAAGCAATCCAAGGCTTCCTCAAGACATGGCAGACCAGGAATGGCTTCAACCTCAAGGCGCTTGTGCGGGAAGATGCGACCTTGGTTGTATAGGATGCTTGAGTAGTAGCTGCGCTGAGGATAGCTCCAGAACCTATCTGATTCAATCCTTTCCCTTGAATAGGGGTTCTTGGAGCTATTGAAAAATGTATTGTGTGCCTTGAAGCTATTCATGTCGAAGGAGCCAGGTGCTGATGCAGGACCTGGGAACCTTGGAAGCCTTGGGACTGGCTTCTGGACATGAGTCCTGCGCTCAATATGATAATCGAATTGAGGACCTGCAGCAGACTCAGGAACAGAAGTGTCTGGCTCAGTAGCTTCGCTGTCTGTTGAAGCATTTGGTGGGGCGGGCTCCACATTGGCTTCAGTGTTTGTGGTGGCAGCCTCAACAATTTCTTCATCTTCTTGTGTAGTTGGAGGGACAGCCTCAGGCACGTTCTCCTGGAGAACTGCATCTTGATGGAGCGGGGAGTGGGTTCTGGTGGTGCTTCTTCATTGTATTCGGCTGATGCAGCCGGAATTTCTTCAGTATGGACTTGAGGCCGCGGACCTTTACGAAGCCTACGGAACGCAGACGACGCTTGTGGGGGCGGAGTGGGCTGGGCCTCAAAGTCTTCTTCCTCCTGAGGGCGATCCGCCCATGACTCATCTTGTGCCATTGGCGTTAGAGGACGACCAATACTAATGAGTTCGCTTGTTTGAAGCTGAGGAAGGGCTGCATCATCTTGTACATTGTCTTGGTGACCAATGTCTTCAGCAGCTATGGGGTCGGCTGCTGAAATATCTTCAGCTTCAGGAGCCTTTGTGGGAGCAGGCTCATGAACTGTCAGTCGTCTTTCTGCATTGGGGTGAATGACAGAGAGGGGTTCAACCATGAAGGGCTCTGTGAGAGCAGCCCGAGCTTTCTTGATCTTGCACTTCTTCTTGGTTGGGTCAGAAGGAGAGGCTGCAGAGTGTTTCCTCCTTCTAGCTTCAGCCTCTGCATTCCGTGTCTTCTTGAGCTCAGAAGCGGTTGACCGGCTCTTTGGCTTCGAGCCAGTCGTGGCGGTGGGGAAGACAATCGGAAAGCTTCTTGCCTTGGTGCCTCTGGTTCATTCATAGCAGGCTGCTTCTTCTTCTTCGCGGCCATCTTGGGATCGATGCCAGGACGCCCAAGTGCCTTGCGCTTCTCGGCCTCATTGTAGGCCTGCACACATCATTCTGCCAGAGACTTCATCCGCTCACGTGAGCCCTGAGCTTCAGCACGCTTCTTCAGAAAATTTTCCTTGAGCTCATGCAGCATGGTTTTGAAGCTCTTCACTTCCTGCACGCTGAGCCTGGCCATGTACTTCTTGAACTGAGCCTTTTCATGATCAATTTTCTGCTTCAGCTCAACAATGCGCTGAGCAATGGCCAATTCTGAAGCAATTGCGCCTTGTAAGGCGACGCTGAGGCCAACGGGCAGCTGCAGATCTTCGAAGCTGATGTCTGGTGAGGCAAACCACTCATCGATGAAGTTGTGGATGATGGCGACATCAAAGAGAGGCAAATTGTTGAAGATTTCCGCTTCTTCTTTGCTTTTGATAAGCTGCTCTAGAGCCTCATCTCCCAGATCTTCATCGCTTGATAGATCAATGGCTTCACTGCGCAGAATGGCAGCAGCAGTGAGCTCTTTGTCTGTTTGTTGCTGGGGCTCCTTTTCCTTCTGGGGCTTGGAGATGCGGGAGACGTCTTCAGACTGCACACTGACTTCAGGAGGTGCAGTTTTCAATGGCTTCGCCCTTGAGATCTTTGACGAAGGGGCCGGCTTTGAAGCTTTTGTCTTCTTTGACTGCTTTGGCTTCGGCACAGCAGGGGCTTCATCAGACTCAGAGTCAGCTGGAGGATCATTCAAGGCAGTCCCTTGGACTAAGATGTGGGTGATCAGACCCTTAAGATTGGCAAACGGACCGATGACATTGGGTTCCGTGTCGCGTGTGCCATCTGCCCTTGGTGCGGAGGGACCAGGGTTGAAGTCTAACCCAAATTTCTTCTTATTCAGCTTCGCGGATTGTTGGGCAAACTGAAAGTTGCGTTTGAAGAGATTGTCGTCACGACACCAGAGGAGTGACGATGGATGCGCATCATCAGGCTGTGGTCCTCGGACCATGCATGGGTAGAAGCCTTGAGCAATGGCTTCACCTCTAGTCTTGGGTATGAGATTCTTGTAGAGGATGTCCCCCCATGGCTTCTTGATGGCAGATTTCTCTGCATACTCCTGAGTGACGAAGCGGTATTTGAACCACTGTTCTGCCCAATAGCGTCGAATCCATTGGATTCGGGTCTTGCGCTGCCCATAGCTCTCTTCTGGATCTGTTTTGTACATTTCTGCCAAGTCTTCAGGCTGATCCTTGGAAGTTCCCTCACGTCTCTGTCTGCCCCCTTTCCTTGCTGCTGCTTCTGAAGCCATAAACTTTAACTTGAAAGGCTTCAAGACTTTCAAAGGCTTTCTTTTTCTGGACCAACAGGAACTGGCTTCAAGAGAGTTTATGTGATGCTGTAGGAATTCTGCAAATGAATGCAGACTATGAGAACCGAAGGATTCTCCCACGGACATGTACCTGTGACAGCATTAAGGTGCGAGGGAAGGGGAAAAGGTCATATGCATTCTCAGAAGGTTTTGAAGATTAATCAGTTTAGAAGACATTGACCTCATCATGCGAAGACATTCACTCATAGATAAGAAGTTGGTTCCAGATTTGTACGAACCCACAGATCAGTACAAGTGAGGAATCTAACTACTTTATGAAGCACAAGTGAATATACTAGGCATGTTATGAGATGCAGCGAGAGATCTAACTAGTGTGAAGAGAAACTTCTTATGGTAGAAAGTGACAGAACCATGAGATCAAAGGGGCTGTAAAAAGAAGTTTTATTTACCACACTGGAACTGCTAGACGGAAGGGAGTTGATGCCGAGCAGTTCAGTCCTCCGTGCCCTAACTTGGCGACGGAAAACACCTATGGCGACGGCGGAGAGGACGATGTCCGCGGTCGGCATGAGGACGGCGTTGGAGAGGTTGCGGCAGCGAAGCGCTTCGTCTCCGGCGTCGTTGAGTGCTAGCGGTGGCGCTAGGGTTCGTGCGAGGGTGGAAGAAGGAGATAATGACCATGGTAAGTGTGAATTTATAGGCTCAGGGGCGGCACTGTGCTATTACACAGGTGCCCCCGACGGTTCGCATCTAAGGAACACGCGGCCAGTTTGCGAAAGTTTTGGGTTTGTTCCACGTCCCACGCATGCCTGGATTGTCGGGCGGTCGTTCCTACTTCTCCGGATTTTATGTGGATAAATGAGGATTGAAAACGGACTTTATGGTTGTCTCTTTATCTTCTGCTGACAAGGACGCAGTGAAGACATTCGACAGTTTCAATAGAATGCATATGACTTGGAGAGATAGAATTTGAGATGGAAAGCATAGAGAGATTAGGGTCCGATCACATTCACTTAGTTCAAAAGATTCAACCAAGAAGACATAGCCATAAGTGAATGCTGTAGAGGACAGAACACTAGTATGTATATATCTATATAATCAACGTAGTGAAGATAATCATGAAGACATATTGAGTTCGAAGCCAAACCAAATGTGAAGATATTGCAAGGTAACGCCATGAGTGAAACACTTCAAAATGGAACGTTTGGTGGTGGCGTTACCCACCGTATAGGAAGTATTAGACCCAGACACGGCGCACAATTATCATGGAGCTCCGAAGTCAAATTCCACATTAATGTATTCACACTTAGAATGTATGTCTTCATTGATTGAAGATATACTTTACTTTGTGTGTTGCACATCTAAGTCGTCAATATGCATAAGTGTTAGGATGTGTGCCTGATCACAGGACATTTGAGGATTCCAAGATATTTAGCTCACACCATAACTTGCAAAACCTCTTCTCATCCAAGGGCTTGGTGAAGATATCTGCCAATTGCTCTTCAGTGTTGACATGTATGATATCAATGTCTTCCTTCATAACATGATCTCTGAGAAAGTGATGACGAATTTCAATGTGCTTTGTCTTCGAGTGCTGAACTGGGTTGTTGGCAATCTTGATGGCGCTTTCGTTGTCGCAGTAGAGTGGCACTTGCTTCAGATGAATGTCATAGTCCTTGAGTGTTTGCTTCATCCACAGAAGCTGAGCGCAGCAAGATCCAGTAGCAATGTATTCAGATTCAGCAGTGGAGAGAGATACATAGTTCTGCTTCTTTGAAGACCAACATACAAGTGATCGTCCCAGAAAGTGACATGTGCCTGATGTAGACTTGTGATCAACCTTGTCACGAGCATAATCAGCATCCGAAAATCCAACCAAATTAAACTCTGAGCCCTTTGGATACCATAATCCTAGAGTTGGGGTGTGAGCCAAATATCGAAGAATTCGCTTCACAGCTAAGTGATGCGACTCCTTTGGTGTCGCTTGAAATCGAGCACACATGCAAACACTAAGCATAATATCTGGCCTAGATGCACATAAATAAAGCAAAGACCCAATCGTGGAGCGGTATACCTTTTGATCGAACTCTTTACCATTGTCGTCAGGACCTAGATGGTGTTTGGCTGGCATTGGTGTTGTGAAGCCTTTGCAGTCTTGCATACCGAACTTCTTCAGGCAATCATTGAGATACTTCTCTTGAGATATGAAGATGCCATTGCGTTGTTGTCGTATTTGAAGACCAAGGAAGAACTTCAGCTCCCCCATCATGGACATCTGATATTGCTCTTGCATCATATATCCAAACTCTTCACTGTACTTCTGATTGGTGCAGCCGAAGATAATGTCATCCACATATATTTGGCACACAAACAGTTCACCATCATATGTCTTCGTGAAGAGAGTGGGATCCAGGGAACCAGGTATGAAGCCTTTGCTCTTCAGGAAGTATTTGAGTGTGTCATACCAGGCCCTAGGGGCTTGTTTGAGGCCATACAGTGCCTTGTTGAGCTTGTACACCATGTCAGGATGTTTTGGATTTTCAAAGCCAGGTGGTTGTGCAACATACACTTCTTCTTCAATATTGCCATTGAGAAAGGAACTTTTCACATCCATTTGATATAGAAGTATGTTATGATGATTTGCATAGGCCAGCAGTATGCGTATGGCTTCAAGCCTAGCCACAGGAGCAAATGTTTCATCGAAGTCAATGCCTTCCACTTGAGTATATCCTTGAGCAACGATGCGAGCTTTGTTTCTGACAACTTGGCCATGCTCATCTTTCTTGTTGCGGTATATCCATTTGGTGCCTATTATGTTGTGCTTCCGTGGGTCAGGACGCTTAACCAGTTCCCATACATTATTCAGTTCAAACTGTTGAAGCTCTTCTTGCATAGCTTGAATCCATTCAGGTTCCATGAAGGCTTCTTCAACTTTCTTGGGTTCTGATATTGATACGAATGAGAAGTGCCCACAGAAATTCGCCAGTTGAGTTGCCCTTGAACGAGTGAGTGGACCAGGTGCATTGATGCTGTCAATTATTCTGTCAATTTGCACTTCATTGGCAACACGAGGGTGTACAGGGCGAAGACTTTGCTCTTGCTGATCTGTGTTGTAGTTGGGAGGAATGTCTTCAGGCTGAGCATTGTCTTCATGTTGATCAGGTGCTGAGATGATAAGTTCTTCTTCAGGATGAGCTTCAGAAGGTATAATCTCTCCAGTTCCCATAAGCTTGATTGATTCATTAGCTGGAACTTCATCTAGCACATTTGGCAGTTGCTCTCTTTGTGAACCATTTGTCTCATCGAACCGCACATCCACTGTTTCAACCACTTTGTAATGAAAGAGATTGAAGACTCTGTAGGAGTGCGAATCCTTTCCATATCCAAGCATAAAGCCCTCATGTGCTTTTGGAGCAAACTTTGAGGTGTGGTGTGGGTCCTTGATCCAGCACCTTGCTCCAAATACTCTGAAGTAACTGACATTTGGCTTCTTGCCAGTTAGGAGTTCATAAGATGTCTTGTTTAGAAGCTTGTGAAGATAAACACGATTGATTGTATGGCATGCAGTGTCAATGGCTTCAGTACAGAATTTTCTTGGAGTCTTGTATTCATCTAGCATCGTTCTGGCCATCTCAATGAGTGTTCTGTTCTTGCGTTCGACGACGCCATTCTGCTGTGGCGTGTACGGAGCTGAGAATTCATGTGTGATGCCCAAGGTATCAAGATATGTATCAAGGCCAGTGTTCTTGAATTCAGTGCCATTGTCACTTCTGATGTGCTTTATCTTGGTGCCGAAATTGTTCATAGCTCGATTGGCGAAGCGTCTGAAGACATCCTGCACTTCAGTCTTGTAAAGGATTATGTGCACCCAAGTATATCTAGAGTAATCATCAACAATGACAAAGCCATAGAGGCAAGCAGTAGTAGTAAAAGTTGAGTAGTGAGTGGGGCCGAAAAGATCCATGTGGAGCAGTTCGAAGGGTTGAGTAGTAGTCATGATTGTCTTCGAAGGATGTTTTGCCCTTGTGATCTTCCCTACTTCATAGGCACCGCATAAGTGATCTTTCTTGAACTTGACGCCCTCGATGCCTATGACATGCTTCTTCTTCGCAAGAGTGTGGAGGTTCCTCATGCCAGCATACCCAAGCCTTCGATGCCAAAGCCAGCATTCTGAAGCTTTTGCAAGAAGACATACTGCAAGTTGTGGCCCTGCTGAGAAATCTACCACGTACAGATCATCTTTTCGATACCCTTCAAACACTAGAGACTTGTCAGATTCCATTAGTACTAGGCAACGATATTTTCCAAACATTACGATCATGTTCAAATCGCAAAGCATTGAGACAGACATTAAGTTGAAGCCAAGGGATTCAACAAGCATGACTTTATCCATGTGTTGATCCTTTGAGATTGCAACTCTACCTAGACCCAATACCTTACTTTTACCAGTGTCAGCAAATGTGATGTGGCTCTTGTCGGATGGACGTAAGGTTGAGTCCATAAGAAGGCTTCTTTTGCCAGTCATGTGATTTTTATCGACTAGAGGGGGGGGGTGAATAGGCGATTTTTATGAAAGTCTTCAAAACATGAGAGTTATGAAGACAAACAGCGAAGATTATGCCTATTACTATGCAGCGGAAGTTAGATTACACTAGGCCAGCCATGGTCATGTATTCAATAGAGTGAAAGCACAATGACAAACAACTGCAGTGTAATAAGGATAAGGTAGGAAGAAGTTATGAAGCCAACCAGATCATACATTCACGTTGTGAAGACAAAAGATAAAGCAAGCATGCAATGGCTTCACAATGTGTAACAGTAAGAAAAGGAAGTGAAGATGAAACCAGTGACTCGTTGAAGACAATGATATGTTGGACCAGTTCCAGTTGCTGTGACAACTGTACGTCTAGTTGGAGCGGCTAGGTATTTAAACCTTAGGACACACAGTCCTGGACACCTAGTCCTGAACACACAGTTCAGGACACCAAGTCCTCACCGTATTCTCCTTGAGCTAAGGTCACTTAGTCCTCGCCCAATCACTCTGGTAAGTCTTCAAGGTAGACTCCCAAACCTTCACAAACTTCGTTCACTGGAAATCCACAATGTCTCTTGGATGCTCTGAACATGACGCCTAATCGTCTGGAGGATTCATAGTCCTCAAGTGTAATAAGTCTTCAGATCACACAGACAAGAAGACCTAAGTGATGCCCAATTTGCTCTGGCTCTGGGTGGTTAGGGATTTTCTCCTCACTAGGAATTTTCTCTCAAAGGCTTCGAGGTGGGTTGCTCTCAAACGACAAAAGCCGTGCACTGAAATCTGAGCAGCCAACCGTTTATGGTTGTGGGGGTGGGCTGTTTATAGCCACTTGGCAACCCGACCTGATTTGTCCGAAATGACCCTGGGTCACTAAGGAACTGACACGTGTCTCAACAGTCAGATTTCGAACTCTCATGGCAACTTTACTTGGGCTACAAGCAAAGCTGACTTGTCCGGCTCTGGACAAGATTCGCTCTCATTGTCTTCACTCGAAGACATAGGTTTTTGATTTAGGCATCACTTCAGTCATTCTGACTGGTTCTACTGGACCCCACTTAACAGTGCGGTGGTTCCTATGACTCAACACAAACGAAAAAGAACTACGAAAGATCTAAGTCTTCGAGCTCCATAGGATTCATAACGTGTCTTGTTTTGTCATAGTCTTCAATGTGAATATCTTCATATACCACCTTTGTCTTCAATGTCTTCATACATTTTAGGGGTCATCTCTGGTAGTAAAACCGAATCAATGAGGGACTTCTACCTGTGTTTTCCTGCAATTCTCACAAACACATTAGTCCCTCAACTAGGTTTGTCGTCAATACTCCAAAACCAACTAGGGGTGGCACTAGATGCACTTACAGCCTCCACATGTGCCATGTGGCTTCATGAACTGTAAGAGAGACACTGTGTAGCATGCCATTGGTATTCTAATTTATGTGTTTTGCACATACTCGAAGTACTAGTAAGGTACACGTGCATTGCACGCATCAGATTTTGCAACCAAATTATGAATAAATACCACACTATAGCATGTAAGCTCTGAGTCATATATGCCTGATGTAGCCCTTCGTTTAATTCTTATAGTTCATCTCATTCAAAATCAATTAGTTTTTATAAAAAAGCTAAGAACGCGGGAATAGGAAAAACATGGGATTATAGTGGAATGTCATCTTGAATCCTACAGGATTGTACGAGTGTTTGATTGTGCATAGAAAAAACGCAGAATTCTTTCAAAGAGGTTTGTGTGGATGGGATGTTTCCTATGAAATCTAGTGCAAATGAATCATATGGAAAAATTCCTATGGTTTACAATCCTACGAATCAAACAACCAAGATAGGAAAAATTCCTAATGATTAGAATCCTCCAAAATTCCTTTGAGAATCCTTTGAATCAAAGAAGCCCTTAATCTATTTTATGATTCATGGAATTGTGCACTGTAAAGCATAAAGTAAAAACAAATAATGGCAATTCAACTAGAAAAAAAGTTTGGGCAGTTATGATATGGAAGATTCTAGAACAAAAGAGAACCACTGTTGTTTTGAGGTTTGTGCATTATGCTTAAGTTCAACCATGGAGTCTGCTAGATTGTACATGTGGCAAAATCTGGTGGGGGCTAGAAGATGGTGTGAGGGGCCGAGTGGAGGGAGACTATGAAGGAATGCACAAGTGCGAGATCGATATTTAGAGACAGGGGGCGAACACGTGCGCTGTTGCGCACAGTGGTGGATCCATGAAAAATAAATGAGCTACGGAGCCAAGCATTGCTAATCCTTTACGAGGAGGGTCAATTCATGAACTTAAAACCATTTTTAGCAGCAATTGTCTAATGATCACATCCATATTAGCCTCGATATATAGTGATGTTAGGGGGGAGGGGGCAGGGCCCTTAATGCCCCATGTCTTCACCATTGTGCACGCGTCTGAGAGATGAAGCAGAAGGCATGGATGATGAGAGGGGACGTTGGATATATAATTAATGTGGGTGTATTAGCTATATATGTTAATCCTATATAGAGAGGTATAGATTGATCGATGTTGACGTGGGAAAGAGGGTGAGACCTCACTGGATATATCGATTGATCGGTTTGTGTGGAAAACTATGAAAGACCTAGCTATATACACACATACATAGAGGAACATCAATCGTTGCGCATGCACACGTGAGAGATAAAGAATGCCCGATATGATGGAGAGGGGGATGTGTGTGGGTGTGTGCCTTCATGGGAGACCGACCTGAAGAAAAAGATTGCATGCGTGCGATGGATAATGCCGACTGGTAGTGTGTGTGCATGCATGCACGAGAGAAAGTTAGTGGTACAATTATAAAGAGAAGACTACTGTGTGGGTGTAAAAGAATAGGTGAGGTCATAATCAATGTAAAGTTGAATTCAAATATTTGAATAAGAGATCCTGATGTTTGAAACCCATGCATGCATGAATATAATAGAGATCTGCGCGGTGTGGTTTGGAAATGAGCATGTTGTAAAGTATATACATTGAACAAGTTCAGACTGATTTGAATTTGAAATACCGATGGCAGACATCATTTGGCCACGTCGCATCCGTGCATGGACACACTATTCTAATTGGAGATGATGGGCGGCTTTCGCATCACATATCTATATCTATACCCCTATATATATATATATTATATTTTATATTTTTTTATATTGTGTGTGGGTAACTTTAACTTTGAAAGATGGTCGTTGGATGAGGTGAATCCGATGGTCCAAAGATGGCAAATTTGAGCACTACTGGTCGTTGGATATCATCTAGATTCCACCAGATTTCGCCACATGTATAATCTAGAAGACTCCATGATTGAACTTAAGCATAATGCACAAACATCAAAACACAAGCACTTCTTATTTGTTCTAGAATCTTCCGTATCAGAATTGCCCAAATGTTTTTGTACATGATTTGCCATTATTTGTTTTTACTTTATGTCTTACGATGCACAATTCCATGAATCTTAAAATAGATTAGCTTTCTTATAGAAACTAGATGATTTTGAATGAAATGAACTATAAGAATTAAACGAACATCTACATCATGCATATATGACTCAAAGCTTGCATGCTATAATGTGGTATTTATTCATAATTTGGTTGCCAAATCTCATGCGTGCAATGCACGTGTACCTTACTCTAGTCTAAATGGTGTTTGTGTGTGTGTGTTGTGCGTATTGAGGTGCAAATTGTATTTTTTGGGGTACACGTTAAGCTTGTTCTTCCGAAATTTCAAGCCGCGCCTTGTTATGCCGAAAATTCAAGCTAGCGTCTCTGTCTATCATGCTGCGAAACTCCCACCTCTTCAACCCGCGCCTTGTTAGCCGGAAATATTTAAGATATATTTTTGTCTCGTTGTGCTTCGACAACTCCCTCCATCTCAACCCGCGCCTTGCTATTCCGAAATTACAACGCGCGCGAAAACTCCCACCTCCTGTGAAATCCCGACACACGAAATGCCCGTGGTACCCCTGAACCAAAATAACCGCCTCAAATCGGTGGGGGTACTTTCGTAACTTACCCCACATTTTGGACGAGCTTGTCTCTAAGCCATGGTTCCCCACTGCCATCCCATCCGCCCACCAATTCGTACACCGAGGTCATGAAAGCCCACGACGAAACCCCACACCCTGCTCCGTTCACCACCCAGCCGGAGCCTCTTCCCCGACGACGTCGTCCACAGCAACACCTCGACGTCCCTCATCCACCGTACCGAATGAGGATCCGTCGTCGATCTCATCGTCCCGCCGGTTCAGCCACAACATCCTCCACCTCCAAGGAGCTGCCCTGATGTTCCCCTCGTCTTTCGTGCCACCTCAATTCCCACACCACCGTCTTCACCTGCACCACCGGAAGAGCATCATCATCACTATTTTCTCGGATGAAGCTGCGGCCTAATTGGCGCCACCAAAGAGGTTGTACACTAATCGCCGCATTTTCTTCTTGATTTGATCTCACGGTGCTGCCGGCGCTCGGTCCCGAGCCGACACGGCACGGCTCCATCCACGGCGGCATCGCCGGCCAGTTCCTCCACGGCATCGCTCCATCGGCCGCGATGTCCACATCAGTAGGAGCTGCTGCTGCTTTAGCTCTCGCTCGCGCTGCTGCTCTGCTCTTTCCCTTGGTCCCCTGCCTGGTCTACTCTTGATATTGCTCTTGCTCGCGCTGCTGCTCTCGCTCTTGCTCTTGCTTGCGATGCTGCTCCGATTTAGCTACACTTTAGTCGACCGAATCGACTTCTGGGTCATTCGATTTTCAGGGGGTGGGGGTGGGGGGGGGCTTGCTGGGGTGAAGGAAGAACCAGCCGCAGCAGGGAGGGGGGCTCACCGGAGAGGTACCCCACTATCTATTTTAGGGTTCAGGATGGGGGCGGTGGTCGCCGGCGGTGGCGGGGCGTTGGCGTGGCGGTGGCGTGGGGATCACCGGAGAAAAAGCTCGACACGGGGGTGCCTAGAGGGATGGCCGGGGCGGTGGCGGACCGGCAGTGGGGATTTTTTTCGGGGCGGGCGGGGCGGCGCACCGCCGGCCGCGGGCGGCGGGGGGCTGCTGTTTGGCCGGTGGTGGCTGGCGGCTCATGGGGGTGGAGGTTGAAGATGAACCGCAGTCCCTTGATTTCGTATCCAACGGCTGCAAAATCGACTGGCCAAATATGAAAAAATCAATCGACCGATGTGTAGCCTCACCTTGCTAGTGCGTTCAGTTTTGACAGCAAAATTAAGTTTCGACAGCAAAATTTAGTTTCGACAGCTAAGTTCAGTTTCGATAGTTAAATTCAGTTTCGACAGTTAAGTTTAGAGATGAGCGGGTGATGTATTTTACATCTAGCACTTTGTGGTTATGTATTTTACCTCATATATTGGAGATGCTATTAGAATTCCACTCAGGTTAACGTTGTTCGTTGTCTCTCTTGTCATGCTTCAGCCTCGGCATCGTACAACTCACCGGAGCTGCTCCGACGACGAAACCCTCCATCACAGCGGAGCAGTACCTCGGGCTCCATCTCCAGACGCCTAAGATCTTCTTCCCCTCCTCCGACAGCCAAGTCAGCCGGAGCATCCTCACCGGCCAACCCAATCACGCTGAGATCGACATGGCTTCGCCAAAGAGGTTGTACACTTGTTGCATCTCTTTTTTACTCTACATGTTATATATATTGTCCACTAAGTGTCGTGGTTCTAAGTCTGACAATAGTGTAGGGGGGTAAGTATGGAGCGGCAAGATCTTAGCTATGGAGAAGTTGTAAGCACGCAAGGTTTACGAGTTCAGGCCCTTCTCGGAGGAAGTAATAGCCCTACGTCTCGGAGCCCGAAGGCGGTCGACTGGATTATGCGTTTATGAATTACAGGGGTGCGAACCCTTGTCTCGGAGGAGGGGGGTGGCTTATATAGAGTGCGCCAGGACCCCAGCCAGCCCACGTTACAAAGGGTTCAATGTACATTAAGGCAGGGCGTTACTGGTAACGCTAGTAATAAAGTGCTATGATGACCATAAAAGCTACTTAATAACCGACCGTTAGCATGCGGAGTGCCTTTAGGTCTCCTGATTGTCGAGTGGCTTGGTCTTGGTCGAGTGGTTGCTTCTTGGTCGAGTATCTTCGAGTCTGTCGAGTGGAACACCTCCAAGTCGATTGAAAGATGATTTCTTCTGGATATGTCCTTGGGTAGGTCAGTTTGGACAGGTCCATGCCCCTACCCTAGGTACATAGCTTCATCATTAGCCCCCGAATGGATCGAGGTTTGAGTGGGAAAGGGATTGAGCACTTCTCCGACTCATTTTTCATGCCGTGAGCATTTCTTGTTTTAGATCAATGAACCTGAGCGATGGCAGCGACTTCCTTTCCAGTCACCTTGATCCATTCTTAGGTTTTTGTCGAGTGAGTTTCTTTACTTGAAAGGCTCTGAGTGACGGTGCGGAGGAGATCTTTGGTCTGACAAGTTGTTCTGCTGCCCGCAGATTTCGTGGGATCCGAATTTTGGGAAGCGCGCGGGACGGGGGAGGCCGCAGTAATCGGATGGGATAGAGCGGGGCCGCCTCAATCCCCGCACCACCTTCTTCGCCACGTATCGCGCGCGTGATTGTTACGAGATTTGACAGAACCGCCCGGGCCTACCAGTCAGCCACTCGGAAGCGGCCTCATATAAGGCGTTGGACCGGGGTCTCCCGAACAATGCGTCCCCATTGTCTCTTCTCCTGTTCACGCTCCTCCGCTGCGCTCGCTCTCACCCTCGTGCCACTGTTCCGTATGCATCTCGCCGACGACGATGGGGAAGGAGAAGACGGCGGCTCTGGAGCAGGCAAAGAAGGCGACGACGAGGTCGAAGGGGAAGGCGACCAGTCGGGATGGATCCTCCTCGCGAACCGGCCTGCCGAAGGGCTGGATCGAGGGCGACTGGATCCACTCGAAGCTCACCCAAGAAGACCTCGACGACCTGGCCGAGGGAGGGCTGATCCCCTATGACTCGGCGTGGCTTCCGGGGAAGGAATCCGAGCCGCAACCCCGGGAGGGTGAGCGCGTTCTTCCTGCCACCCACATCGACCGTGGATTTTCCTTGCCTCCTCACCCTTTATTTCGAGGATTTCTGAACTTCTTTGGGGCACAACTCCACCATTTTACTCCCAACACAATCGTTTATCTCGCCGCTTTCATTTCTTTGTGTGAGAATTTCCTGGGTTGCCGGCCTCACTGGGGTCTTTTCAAGCATATTTTCACTTGTCGCTCCCAGACAATGAAAAAGGCTAATCCGAGTGATGAGAGGACTCAAGTGATCCAGATGTGTGGGGGTCTTGGTATCCAGATGAGAGGGAAAAGCTCCTTTCCGGCCATGATTCTTCCCGACTCAGTTTGCGGATGGCAGTCGACCTGGTTTTACTGTAAAGACCAGTCGACGCCAGGGCAGTCGACTGGCCTCCCTCCCTTTACCATGGACCGAGTGAGGAAACCATCCCCTTTGAAGGTGCTCCCGGAGGAGAAAGCGCAGGTGAGGGTGCTGGTCGAGCGAGTGGTCCAGCTTATCCGTGACGGGGTCACCGGTATGGATCTCTTGGAGGTCTTCCTTCAGTGGCGCATCCAGCCTCTTCAAGCCCGAGACCATCCGATGTGGATGTATTCGGGTCTTGAAGACTCCACTCGGATTCACCCGGAGGAGGTCGATGAAGACACACTGGAGAAGTGGCTGTCGGGCATTACCGGAAACAAGGATAACCCCAGGGGAGCCAGGAGAGTTCCCCCATTCGACCAGTCATGCACCAGAGAAGGTCTGATTCTGAGTTTTTGCTTGTAATCTGAATTCACTTGCGCAGCTGCCTATACTGCGTCGACTGACTTTGTTCTCCCTGCTTTCTTTCAGGCCATTATTGAAATGTATTCAATGCCCAACGGAGAGCAAGAGCAAGCTCTGGAAGGCGAGGCGAGTGGCGGCGACAGTGGCGAGTGGACTTCTGACGGTGAAGGGGATGGAGGAAGCAATGACTCAAGCGATGGAGAAGAAGTCGAGTCGCCCCCTCGCAGGGAGAGGCGATCCAAGCTTAACCAAGAACGACCGAGCGCCCGCGAAAAGGCAACTGCTCAGGCTAGTCAGTCTTCGAAGCGTCCTCGGATCTCTTCACCAACCCCGACTGAGAAGGCGCCAAAGCACCCCAAAGTTGCAGAGCCGAAGACTCGGAAGGCGTTGCCGAAGATCAAGATTGATATCCCCGTCGCTTCCGTGTGAGTGTCTCTCTTTGTATTCACTCGATGCTCCGCGCTGTTTGTTTTTCTTGTTTTAACTGGACGAACTTTGGAACTGTCGGCACTGCCACTTCCGGGACCTCAGCTTACAGGGACGATGATGAGGTGATGGAGGATGCGGTCACTTCTAATCTGGGTATGATTTCTGCCATACTATCTTTGTTCGGTCGATTCAACTGCAATGTGCATCATTGGGTGACATGATTTTGGCAATTGAACTTTGTACAGCTCCCAAAATTATTGACCTCCCCGATGATGATGAAGAGCCCGAGAGGTCTTTGACGAGGAAGAATAGGCAAGCTCCTACAAGCGAGGCGCTACAGTCGACGCCGAGGGCGGAACTAGTCGTTCAGGACACTAGCGACGCCAATCAGGGTTTTGTTACCTTCGCCGTGCCACTGTCGAGTGCCTTGCCTTCTTCGTTGACTGCTCAGGCCCCTGTCGACCCACCTTCAGTTTTTGCGACCCATCATGTCCCAGAAGACGAAGTGAATGCTGCCAGGGAAGCTATACGCCAGGCGGGCATCATGATGGAGAAGATGAAGATGGTGCGGGACGCCAGTCAGGCTGCCTACGACGCCAGCTCGGCTCTCCAAAGCAACGTTCAGGTTAGTTTGTCGCCGCTTGTTCTATTAGGATATGATATCTGAAGACTCTTTCCAAAAATCTTTGCTCCGAAAATCTTTGCGTTAGTACACCCACTGGGTGTGTTGATTTCACTTTGAATTAGTGGGGGCACGCTGAGTGCACCCACTAGGTGTAGTCCCCGAGACTACGGTGGACTGCGGGCAGTCAACTGTAGTCTTTTTATTTTGTTGAGTGTAAACCGAACTGATAGTTTGTCTCTTCCACTCGGTCTGGTCGAGTGGGGTCAGAACCAGTGGGGGCACGCCAAGTGCACCCACTGGGTGTAGTCCCCGAGACCGCGGTCGACTGCTGGCAGTCGACTGTGGTCTGAGTTCTTTCTCTCTTCTTTTTTTTACTCCCTGCACTCGACTCCGGTGGGCCGGTCGAGTGGGATCAGAACTGGTGGGGGCACGCAAAGTGCACCCACTAGGTGTAGTCCCCGAGGCTATGGTGGATTGGGGGCAGTCGACCGTAGACTTAGTACTTATTGACTTTGTTGTTTTTCGCTGTAAAAATAACTTCTCCCCTTTGATTTCAGAAATCTTGTGATCTTGGAGCTCACTTTGCTGACTTGGAGAAACAGCAGATCCAACTGAACCTTGACTTGGAGCTGGCCAAGACAGAGCTGCAAAGGGTCATGGACGACGCTACTGGTAAAACGAATTTGTCAACTGGTATGTCTTAGGCTTGAGTACCCTTCTGCTCTTTCTGAATCAGGCATCATTTCTTTGTAGAAAAATTGAGAGAAGCTCTGGTGAAGAAGGATCAGGATTTGGATGCTGCTCGAAAGGAGGCTGACGACAGAACCGCTCTAGCTGAACAGAAACTGGCTTCGGTCGGCCAGTTGGAAGAAGAGAATACCAGGCTGAAATCTACTCTGAATGACGCCAACAAGGAGTGCTCGCGCTGGAAGAAGGAGAATCTCATCCGGGGCGAGAAGATGGAAAGCATTGCTCGCAGGAGGGACGATCTGGAGAGCTATATGAGAATCATTGTCAAGAAGTTGTTCATCAAGCTTGAAGGTGCACATTTTGTTCCGACTGATTTTTTTATGTCGACTCGGTGTACGAAAATTGACTTATCCTTGGATCGTGAATGCAGAGTTTTGCCAGAACTTCGAGGAGGAGACTGGGCGGATTGAGCCAGGTTTGGACCCAATCAATTCTCCCGTAAAAGATGAAACTGCCATGAATCTGCTCCGACTGGAATCCCGCATCGACGGTGTCGTGGACTACTTGGCTCGACTGAAGGTCGCCATGTCGCGGATCGACCTGGCACTTTGGCCAGAGACCACGCCCCAAAATGATCTTGAGTCCCTGATGACTCGACTTAACGAAATCCCTGATCGAGTGCAGGAGTGGAAGAAATCTTCTGCCCGATGTGGAGCTGATGTGGCCCTGTCTCTGGTTCGCGTCCATTGCAAGGAGGTGCGTCAATATAAGCTAGCGGCAATCAAGGTCGCCAACACCCAAAAGCATGACTTCTGATCTTTTATGGAGACGTTCATCGCTGCAGCCACTCGGATCGCCGACGGCGTCGACCTAGACGAGTTCGTCGAGCCTGCTAGTCCTCCTCCTGCGGAGTGAACAAACTTTTATGCCTCACCTTAAATTTGCCTCGGGATGCCGAGTGGTTTTTGGAACCGTTAAACTCTTTCGGGCTGAAAGCCCGAGCACTTCGATCCGTGGTCCGGAACCTATAGGGTTTACCTGAACTTGGTTTATCGTTAAATATCTTCATGAATCCCCCGTTGAGTGGGAATCGTTCTTCATTCGAGACAACTTTTGTGTTTGTGGCGCAGCTCCGAAGGAGAAGGTGGTAGTCGACCTGCATCTTGTTACTGCAGAGCGGGACGGAGCACACATTGTATTTGTGGCGAAGCTCTCAAGGAAAAGGTGGAAGTCGACCTGCACCTCGTTACTGCAGAGCAGGATGGAGCGCACATTGTACTTGTGGCAAAGCTCTCACGGAGAAGGTGGCAGTCGACCTGCACCTCGTCGTCCTTGAGGATTCAGATGTGTTTCATACTTAGGCGAGTACTGGACTGCAGCTAAGCCCCCGAGTGGGAGGATTGCTCTCCACTCTGTAGGATTTTTTCAAACTTAGGCGAGTGCCGGACTATAGTTAAGTCTCCAAGCGAGAGAACTTAGGCAAGTACTGGACTGCAGCTAAGCCCCCGAGTGGGAGGATTGCTCTCCACTTGGTTGTATTTTTTCAAACTTAGGCGAGTTCCGGACTGCAGCTAAGTCTCCCAGTGAGAGAACTTAGGCGAGTACTGGACTGCAGCTAAGCCCTCGAGTGGGAGGATTGCTCTCCACTCGGTAGGATTTTTTCAAACTTAGGCAAGTGCCGGACTGCAGCTAAGTCTCCAAGTGAGAGAATCTTAGGCGAGTACTGGACTGCAGCTAAGCCCCCGAGTGGGAGGATTGCTCTCCACTCTGTAGGATTTTTTCAAACTTAGGCGAGTGCCGGACTGCAGCTAAGTCTCCAAGTGAGAGAACTTAGGCGAGTACTGGACTGCAGCTAAGGCCCCCAGCGGGAGGATTGCTCTCCACTCGGTAGGATTTTTTCAAACTTAGGCGAGTGCCGGACTGCAGCTAAGTCTCCAAGTGAGAGAACTTAGGCGAGTACTGGACTGCAGCTAAGCCTTCGAGTGGGAGGGTTTCTCTCCACTCGGTAGGATTTTTTAAATACTTAGGCGAATGCCGGAATACAGCTAAGTCTCCAAGTGAGAGAATCTTAGGTGAGTACTGGACTACAGCTAATCCCCCGAGTGGGAGGGTTTCTCTCCACTCGGTAGGATCTTTTAAATACTTAGGTGAAACAGATTCGCAGCTAAGCCCCCGAGTGGGAGGCTGGCTCGCCACTCGATAGGAAATTATTTTTACAAACTTAGGCGAAGCGGATTCGCAGCTAAGCCACCCACTGATGGATTTCTCACGCAAACAAAAACAATAATAATCACTGGGAAAATTATAACGCTCTTGTCTTTGATAAATAAACTACAGGAGTTTTTTCTTATTACATCTCATCCGAGTGAGAATTCAAGTATAAAAGGGGCGGAGGAGCTCCGCATTCCAGGCTCGCGGCTCATCAATCTGGCGATCGACATTGTAGAGGTGGTATGCTCCATTGTGGAGGACTCTAGTGACTATGAAGGGGCCTTCCCAAGTAGGAGTGAGTTTGTGTGGTTTCTGCTGATCCACTCGGAGGACTAAGTCTCCTTCTTGGAAGGCTCGACTCTTCATGTTTCTGGCATGGAATCGACGCAAGTCTTGCTGATAGATGGTCGATCGGATCATGGCCATTTCTCTTTCTTCTTCCAGGAGGTCGACTGTGTCCTCCCGGGCTTGTTCTGCTTCATCTTCAGAGTAGAGCTCGACTCGGGGAGCGTTGTGAAGCAGGTCACTCGGCAAGACTGCCTTGGCTCCGTAGACCAGAAAGAATGGGGTTCTTCCGGTCGATCGGTTCGGGGTTGTCCTCAATCCCCAAAGGACTGATGGAAGCTCGTCGACCCATGCACCTGCTGTGTGCTTGAGATCGCGCATCAATCGGGGTTTCAGTCCTTTGAGAATTAGGCCGTTTGCCCTTTCTGCTTGCCCATTCGACTTGGGGTGAGCGACCGAAGCATAGTCGACCTGAGTGCCCTTAGAGGCGCAAAAGGCCCTGAATTTGTCGGAATCGAAGTTTGACCCATTGTTAGTGATGATGTGTGCGGAACTCCATATCTGAATATCAACTCTCTGATGAAACTGATAGCAGTGCAAGCATCAAGATTGTTGATAGGCTTGGCTTCAATCCATTTGGTGAACTTGTCAACTGCTACCAGTACATGAGTGAAGCCGCTCCTACCCGTTCTCAGTGGTCCAACCATGTTCAGCCCCCCAAATAGTGAAGGGCCAGACGAGTGGAATGGTTTTTAGGGCTGACGCGGGCTTGTGCGACATATTGGAGTAATACTGACATCCTTCACATTTGTCGACTATCTCTTTTGCCATTTCATTGGCTCTTGGCCAGTAGAATCTCGCTCGGTATGCTTTAGCCACAATGGTCCGAGAGGATGCATGATGACCACAGGTCCCCGAGTGGATATCATCATGGATCATCTGACCTTCTTCTGGTGTAATACACTTCTGGCTGACCCCAGTCGCGCTTTCTCTATATAACTATCCCTTTATGACTGTAAAGGCCTTGGATCGACGGACGATCTGTCGAGCCTCTTCTTCGTCCACTGGGAGTTCTTTCCTTAGGATGTACGCGATGTACGGTACTATCCAGACGGGAGTGATGACTAAGACTTCCATGATCAGGTCGACCACAGCTGGAATTTCAACTTCAGTCGGATCCGCGGCACTTTTTGGCTGCGGGGCCTCTTCAGTGAAGGGATCCTCCTGAACTGATGGTGTGTGGATGTGTTCCAAAAACACATTGCTGGGAATGGCTTCTCTTTTGGAATCTATTTTTGCCAGATCATCAGCTGCTTGATTTTTCAGTCGGGGTATGTGATGAAGCTCTAACCCCTCAAATTTCTTCTCCAGCTTTCTCACTACATTGCAATAACCAGTCATGGCTGGACTTCTGACGTCCCATTCCTTCATCACCTGATTAACCACCAAATCTGAGTCGCCATAGACCATGAGGCGACGGACGCCGAGTGAAATGGCCATGCGCAACCCATATAAAAGTGCTTCGTATTCTGCCTCGTTATTGGAGGAATCAAAGTGGATTTGAAGAACATATCTGAGTTTATCTCCTCTGGGGGAGACCAACACCACTCCGGCACCGGAACCATTCAGCATCTTGGAGCCGTCGAAGAACATGGTCCAATGCTCCGAGTGAACCTGAGTCGGCAGTTGCTGTTCAATCCACTCGGCGACGAAATCTGTGATTGCCTGGGACTTGATAGCTTTCTTTGCCTCAAACTTGATATCTAGAGGAAGGAGTTCAATCGCCCATTTTGCCACTCGACCAGTTGCATCCCTGTTATGTAGGATCTCTGACAATGGAGCGTCGCTGACGACTGTAATGGAATGATCAGAGAAGTAGTGAGCAACTTTCTTTGTGGTCATATAAATCCCATATACAAGCTTCTAATAATGAGGATATCTTCGCTTCGATGGGGTCAAGACTTCAGAAATATAATATACTGGGCGCTGAACTTTGAAGGTTTTTCCTTCTTCTTCCCGCTCGACCGTAAGTACCGTACTGACGACTTGTCCTGTGGCTGCAATGTAAAGCAGCAAAGGCTCCTTGCTGATTGGGGCAGCAAGCACCGGCTGGGTGGAGAGCAGAGCTTTGAGCTCTACAAACGCTGCATCAGCTTCAGGAGTCCACTCGAACTTGTCAGACTTCTTCATCAATCAGTAAAGAGGCAATGCCTTTTCACCGAGTCGAGATATGAATCGACTTAGGGCGGCCAAGCAACCAGTAAGCTTCTGGACATCGTGCACTCGCACAGGACTTTTCATTCGGAGTATAGTGCCGACTTTTTCTGGATTGGCGTCGATTCCCCGTTCAGAAACGAGAAAACCGAGTAATTTTCCGCCAGGAACTCCAAATGTGCACTTTGATGGATTAAGCTTGATATCATACCTCCTGAGGTTGGCAAAGGTTTCAGCAACGTCAGTCAGCAGGTCGGAACCCTTCCTTGACTTGACCACAATATCATCCACGTACGCCTCCACATTCTGACTGATTTGAGTAAGCAAACACTTCTGAATCATCCTCATGAATGTGGCTAGGGCATTCTGGAGGCCGAACGGCATGGTAACATAACAGAAGCACCCGAATGGAGTGATGAAGGCTGTTTTGATCTCGTCAGGTCCATACAGATGGATCTGATGGTACCCAGAATAGGCGTCTAAAAAAGACAGTCGCTCACATCCCACAGTCGAGTTGACTATCTGATCAATGCGGGGGAGAGGAAAATGATCTTTCGGGCAGGCCCGATTGATATGTTTAAAGTCAATGCACATGCGAAGTGACTTGTCCTTCTTGGGGACCATAACAACGTTGGTGAGCCACTCGGAGTTGTAGATTTCTCGGATGAACTCCGCTGCTAAGAGCCGAGCCACCTCCTCGGCAATGGCCTTTCTCTTCTAGACGGCGGACCATCGGAGATGTTCCTTGACAAGTTTTACTTTTGAGTTGACTCTTAGGCGGTGCTCAGCCAGCTCCCTGGGAACACCCGGCATGTCAGAAGGCTTCCATGCGAAAATGTCCCAGTTCTCACGGAGGAACTGGATGAGCGCTTCTTCCTATTTGGAGTCGAGTGTTGTCGAGATATGAGTTGGAGCAGCGCTGGGGTCGGTCGGGTGGATGTGAGCTGTCTTCGTATCGCCAGTCGACTGAAAAGCTAATTCTGTAGCAGGCTTCTTGGCTCGCAACAAATCACTCGGGTCTGCAGTCTTGTGGTATTCCTGCAACTCCACCACTGCCATCTGAGCATCGGCGATCTTTGAACCTTTCTGAAAACATTCTTTCGCTTTCTTCCGATTGCCCGTAATAGTGATCACACCTTTGGGGCCAGGCATCTTCAATTTGAGAAACACATAACATGGTCGGGCCATGAAGTGTGCATAAGCTGGCCTGCCCAAAATAGCGTGGTAGGCACTCTGGAAGTCTACAACTTCAAATGTCAACTTTTCTTTGCGGTAATTCTTGGAATCACCGAAAACCACATCAAGACCAATCTGGTCGAGTGATTCAGCCTTCTTCCCAGGAATGACTCCATGGAAACTCATGTTGCTGGCACTGAGTCTGGACATCGGAATGCCCATCCCTTTCAACGTCTCAGCATATAATATGTTCAAACCACTACCACCATCCATCAGGACTTTGGTCAGTCGAGTGCCTTCAACAACTGGGTCGACCACCAAAGCTTGCCTCCCAGGGGTGGGGATGTGCGTTGGGTGATCGGACCGGTCGAATGTTATGGCAGTCTGAGACCACTTCAGATAAATGGGTGTCGCCGGAGCGACCATATTCACCTCTCGGTTGATAACTTTCAGTCGACTTTTGCTTTCAACATCAGCAAAAATCATCAGAGTGGAATTGACCTGAGGGTATCTGTCGTCACTATCTTCCTTGTCCTCAATTTTGTCCGACTCCTTTTCCTTATCTTTGGGCTGCTTGCCCTGGAACTGCTGGATCAAGAGTCGACACTCTCGAGTGGTATGTTTCGGGTAAATGAAATTATCCTCTTCATCTTTCTTGGTGTGGACGAGACATGGCAAATCCAACACATCATTTCCGTCATGGTATTTAACTTTCTTGGGGTTCCAAGGTCCTTTAGGTTTCCCTTTAAACTTTCCTTGGGTTACAGCTAAGGCTTCCCCAGGAGCAGTCGGCTCGGCTTTCCGCTTCTATTTCCGATTGGGATTTCCTCCGGTTTCTTGGGCAACTAATTTGAGCTTGCCACTCCTGAGTCGATCCTCATCTTCACCATTAGCGTACTTGGTGGCAATCTCCATCATCCGGTTCAGAGACATATCTCCGGTCCGACCGAATTTCAGATTCAGTTCTCTGTACTTGACGCCTTCTTTGAAGGCACAGACTGCTTGGTGGTCAGGCACATTCTCTACCGTGTGATGCAACGTGATCCATCTCTGAATGTAATCCCTCAAGGTTTCATTCGGCTTCTGCACGCAAGACCGCAGTTCCGTTAGCCCTGCCGGCCTCTTGCATGTTCCTTCAAATGTGGTGACAAACACTCGGGCGAGATCTTCCCAAGTGTAAATGCTGCTGGGTGCTAACTAGTTCAGCCATGCTCTGGCCGAGCCCTCCAACATGAGAGGCAAGTGTTTCATGGCCACTTCATCATTGCTGCCGCCAATCTGGACGGCCGCTCGGTAGTCTTCAAGCCAAGTATCGGGCTTGGACTCGCCAGTGAACTTGCTGACTCCAGTCGCCAACCTGAAGTTGGGACGAATCACAGCGGCCCTGATGGCTCTACTAAAGCACTCTGGCCCCGAAACATGTGCTCTGCTACTGGCAGGAGCATCTCTATCGTGACCTTCCCGGTGAGCTCTGTTCCTGTCCACCAAACCTTGAACGAGAATGGATCTCGCATCAAAGCCTGGCTCCCTGGAGTCGACTGGAATCCTTCGCCCAACACTACGAGGGCGTCTGTCATCCTGTTGTCGAGGCGCATACAACCCGCTCCTCGGGGAAGGGGTAGGCACTCGACGTCGATCATCACAATCGAATCGGTGATCATATTGCTCACGGTTCCCATACTGATTACGCTGGTCCCCACGTCCTTCACGCCTCGGGGGCGATCTTGGGCTATGAGCCGACTGGACTATGTCCGCGGTAACGGATCTGCTGTGAATCCTGTTCCGTGACTGAGAAACAGCGGAATTCTGGTCTCCTGCTGCCCGGAGTAACGCTCTGATCTGCAGCAAGCCTCTGCCAGCCTCCGACTGGGAAGGCTGAATCGACTCTACTATACGGGCTGCAGCTGCTAAATTCTGAATCGGAGTTTGATATACCTGCGGGGGCGGGAAGAGCTGACATCGACTGGATTCGGGAACCCGTTGTCGCGCACACTCGTCGAGTGCTCGCTGGAGGTTCTCCAGTCGAGTGCGCTCGGCCAAGTTTGCCAAGCGCGCGTCTTCCAAGGCACGAGCCTCGGGGGTTTCTCCAACGATAGGAGTGCACAGTGCATCCATGTTCCGGCGGCGAAGTTCTTCTCTCTGCAGCGACGTGAGAGGCTCGGGAAGATATTCCTCATGGGGACGCGACGGGTCGCCTCCACCCGCGCCTCCGTCGGTGCGGGGAAAACCGGGAGGACTGGGCGGTCCATCGACCATTAGAACCTCCGCCGCCGGATCACTGCTGTCGCATTCGGATGCGGTCTCTGCGGAGCCAGTCGACAGGTCGAACAGGCCGTAGAGGGATTCGTCGGGCTCGATCGCCACGACTTGAGGGGTGGCCGACTGGCGTGCCACCGCGTGTCTCACCCACCGCTGAAGTCTCAACCGACCAGAGCGCTTGCGCTGGTGGGAAATAGGGAGGGAGGACAACACAGGAGCCGACCGGTAGGGGGTCGACGGTTGCCGCAGGAGAACGCCGCGGACGCACGCGCTAAAGTGCGTTGCCCCGCGGACAGGGAGTGCATCCACGTCGAGCGGAGCCTCCTGAAGCCAAGAGGAGTCATCGGCGATGAACGTGAGCACGCCGAGATGGATCTCGGGGCCCTCCACCAAAACTCCGCCAAAAACCATGATGATTCGGGTCGGAAAAGATCGCAACTCCTCCAACAAAACGCTAAAACACCTGCCCATGGTGGGCGCCAACTGTCGTGGTTCTAAGTCTGACAGTAGTATAGGGGGGTAGGTATGGAGAGGCAAGATCTTAGCTATGGAGAAGTTATAAGCACGCAAGGTTTACGAGTTCAGGCCCTTCTCGGAGGAAGTAATAGCCCTATGTCTCGGAGCCCGGAGGCGGTCGACTGGATTATGCGTGTATGAATTACAGGGGTGCGAACCCTTGTCTCGAAGGAGGGGGTGGCTTATATAGAGTGCGCCAGGACCCCAGCCAGCCCACCTTACGAAGGGTTCAATGTACATTAAGGCAGGGCGTTACTGGTAGCGCTAGTAATAAAGTGCTATGATGACCATAAAAGCTACTTAACAACCGACCGTTAGCATGTGGAGTGCCTTTAGGTCTCCTGACTGTCGAGTGGCTTGGTCTTGGTCGAGTGGTTGCTTCTTGGTCGAGTATCTTCGAGTCTGTCGAGTGGAACACCTCCAAGTCGATTGAAAGATGATTTCTTCTGGAGATGTCCTTGGGTAGGTCAGTTTGGACAGGTCCATGCCCCTAGCCTAGGTACATAGCCTCATCACTAAGCACTCGTAGTAACGGGAAATACGATTATTTTATCCTAGTATATGACAAGCAGTGAGGTACCGGACAACTTAGCTATCTGTGATGGACTCTCTTGAACTCCATCATTATTTATCTCTTCGCGTTTGAGCTGTGCATTTGTCGATGAGCCTGAGAGTTGAGCTAGTATGGCAGTGGCCTGGGTCCAAAGTAATAGAAGTAGCACAAAAACATTTTTAGTGTAGAATTTTCCTTGCTCAAGCCTGCCTACTAGAATCGCCAGTGCTTGAAAGGAAAAGTGAATGAAAAACATCGGAATTGGAAAGTTTCCTATGGTACTACTTTTCATGAATTTGGTGCAAAGGAATGGAGCAAATGAAAACTGTAGGATTTGTTCATTTAGTGTCTCCTTGAAAGGAAAACCGTAGGAATTCTAATTTCCACTTCTCCTCCTTTTCATATTCCTATTCATCAAGCACAAGACTAAGAGATAGTAGCATAATAGCATTATAACCGTACACTTAATCTCACCATGCTTTTTTGCATCCCGTGATCTTCCAATTGTTGTGAATCAAACACCTAGATTGGCAGAAATCCTGTGTTTTTAAATTCTCTGTTTTGCACGTGCATTCCTATCCTATTCTTGTCTATTTCCTATCCCTGCATTGTTAGAATCCTCAAATTCAAACAAGCCCTTACTCAATTACTTCTGTTACAGATATGTGTCAAACAAAACCTTGTGTGGTTTGTCCTGCTCCTGCAGTGATGTGTTCCACCCCAGCTCAGCTGCTCCAACGATGGAAGGGTTCACCACAGCAGGGATCCGCTCTCCAGACTGTCTTTCGCCGCCTCAGATCTTATTCCCCGCCGCCGGTAGCCACGACAACTGCATTACCATCATCAACTGAGCATATGACCTTGAGGACTACACGGGTCCGCAAGAGAGGTCGCACTCTTCCATGTCTGCTTATGTTATGTGTCGCTTAATGTGATGACATGCTACATTATCGTCGTGTTCACCTATTAGACTCCGAGTCAGGTCCAAACTAATGCTGATACTTGAGTTTTTAAATGGTTGTGGGGTACATATTGGGGCAACAATCAGTACTATCTGGTTAATCTCCGGTGTCTACTATGAGTTTCATGTTGGGTGCAAACAAACATTAAAGGAGCCATTATCTGTATTTTTTAACTAAAGCTATTATCTGCCTGCTATCACTGGTTTTGTGTCTATCCACAGTTTGCTACCATCACTCTGGATTTGTGCATGCACTCCTTACATAATCTCACTATGTTTTATTCCTATGCATGCCAGTTATTGTACACAATGGAACTGATCATGTAGAGCAAAAGAGACAAGCCTTGCGTGGCAATAAAATTTCATGCAGACGTCGTTCCATGGTGGGCGCAAAGGCAGCCCCCCTCCACCCATTTCGGATCGTAATCAAGAGGAAGATAACTGTTCTATGGGGGATTCAGAAGGAGAAGACCACTCCTATTTACCCCATGAGGTCTTCGCTCTAACTTGGCATGCTAATATTGGTAATATCATGCATGTCGTGCCTTGCATTGCTTACTGTATACATTAAAGATGTCATCTGCTTAGTTTAGACATGCTTTGTGTCAATGCCATCTATTTAGTCTCTTTACCGTATATGTGAATCATGCAATGCCATCTTGTCTAGCCAGGCATCATATATGTGAATTTTGCAGTGCCACCCTGGTTAGCCAGTCATCTTATATGTGAATTATATCATGCCATCATTTTTTTATTACGTGTTAAATTTGTCATCAATTTTAGTACATTCAATTACTCTTCCTGTGCATCAACCATTCGGCACGGTCATGGAAAAATCTAGAGTGGAAACAAGGTCTTCAGAGCAGACAATGCTATCTGACGAAGCGCATGTCTTGCTGGTTACCGATAGCTCCTCAGAGGAGGATTCAGAGACAGATGACCAGTCATATTCCCCCCCCCCGAGGTGCATGCCCTAACTTGGCAGGGTTATGTTGCTCATATCGTGCGTATGGTATCTTGCATTGCTATGTCATTTGCTTAGTTTAGA
Source organism: Triticum aestivum (assembly GCF_018294505.1). NCBI lineage: Eukaryota > Viridiplantae > Streptophyta > Magnoliopsida > Poales > Poaceae > Triticum > Triticum aestivum. The sequence continues at coordinate 379,298,995 of NC_057794.1, forward strand.
CATGCTTTGTGTGAATGCCACCTGTTTAGTGTCTAATTACCATATATGTGAATTATGCAATGCCATCTTGTTGCAAGACATTATATATGTGAATTATGCAATGTTATCTTGTTGCAAGGCATTATGTATGTGAATTATGCAATGCCATGCTGTTTAGGCAAGCGTCATATATGTGAATTATATCATGCCATCCTTTTTTTGTATTTCTCATTGCTTTTGTTGACAATGTTTGTATATTCAACTGCTCTTCCTGTGCATCAGCCATTTGAATTGGTGATGGAGAAATCTGGAGTAAAAACAAGGTCTTCAGAGCAGACAATGCTACCTGCTGAAGCAGATATCTTGCTGGTTACAGATAGCTCTTTAGAGGAGGATTCAGAGGTAGATGACCAGTCCTATTATCCCCCTGAGGTGTATGCTCAAACTTGTCAGGGTTATATTACTCATATAATGCATATGTTGTATTGCAATGCTTAGTTTTTACATCATATACACAATATTGAATGCCATCTCCTTAGTTGACACATCATATATGTGATTGCCCTCTGCTCACTTCCTTAGTATATAAATCATATATTTGAATTATGTCATGCCATGATGTTTACATAGACAGCATGTATCTAAATTATGGCATGCCAACCTATTTTCTAAAGACATAATATAGTTATATCATCTCATCCTGTTTACATAGTCATCATATTTTAAATTATGTCATTCTATCCGTGAATTATATCATGCCATCATGTTTCCATCGACGGCATGTTTGTGATTTATGGCATGCCAACCACTTTAATAGACACATCGTATAGTTATATCATGTCATCCTGTTTACATAGTCATCATATTTTGAAGTATGTCATTCTATCCTGTTTAGTTAGCCATCATACATGTGAAATTGTGTCATGCTATCCTGTTTAATTAGCCATCATATATGTGAAATTATGTCCTGCTATTCTGTTTGCCTAGACAACATAAATGTGAATTATTTCATGCCCTGTTTTGTTCCCTACTATCCATTGCACCTGTCTATCTTACAATGTCTGTACATTCAATTACTTTTCTTGTTTATCAGCCATTTCAAGTGGAGGGAGTGATGGCAGTATCTGTGGGAGTAAAAACACGGTCTTCAGAAAAGATCGTGCTACCTGTCGATGCAGATAGAACCACGATTGTACTTGCCCAAGAACCAGCCCCACCACACATAACCCACACTCATGCAGATTGTACCCCTACCCAGTTGGACAGAGAACCAGCTACACCCCTTCTAACCCCAACCCCAGTAGATAGACAACCAATTCCCGTTGACACAGCACCGTCTCCACCACAGAGCACCCAAACACGAGCAGTTAGTAAGGCAACTGCAGTGCCCAAATCATGAGGACCACCACTCCGAACCCGAAGTCAATGCTTAAAGCAGAAGAAGAATTGTTCTCAGGTTAGGTTCCATAGCTATGGTTCATACTACTTTGCTCTTGCATCACTATATTTACTGATACCAACTAATTTCAAATTTGAAGGATGCAATTGAAAATCCAATGGCGCAACAGGTATGTTTTAAACCTATTTCTTCAACGTGTTTGGCTATTTGCTGTTGTAACTTGCTCTATGTTGATTTCAGTTTCAATTGAATAAATAGTTATGTTCTCATGCCATGCACATTACAAGTGTTGTTATTGCTGTGTAGTTTCCCACACTTATATTCTGTCTATGCTGCTTTGTCTTAAATAGATATGATTCGAACTGTATCTATCTTGATTTGGCAACATAAACTAGAATGATATAGACCATACAGTGACCATACTACATATATATATGTTTGTTTCATGCTGTTATCCTGTCCACCTTACTACTGAACTAGTTTACCAAAATGAGTTTCATATACTACATTGTAAACCGGAGATGTGTTTGTTTGTTTCTCTTTTAGAACGCGGATAAAATATTGGAGAAGAGTACCCTGTTATGCAATGGTAAAGGAAGTAATGCAGATAAGGTTCAAGATAGTGAGACATCCCTGTTGGTCTCCAAGAAAGCTGATAAAAACTATATTGAAGACACTGAGACAACCCCAATGTCCTGTCTTGATGTAGTGTTCGAGTTACTGGCTACCACTACTGGCACCAGCTCTTCGAACTCGTTGCCTGAATCAGTTCGGCTTCTTGAGTCTCAACTTCAAGTTGAAAGACATCGATCAGATGTTATGCGACAGGAGGCCGAAGGACTGAGGAAGTCCCTGCAGAATTCAGATGCATACTTTCTGGTGCAACAGCAAGCGCTGGAGGACTTAAGAGCCAAACAAAAGAAAGTTAATAAGCTTGCTAAGCATCTTGCCAGCATTAAGGGTACCCAGGATATTGTTTCTTAAGCTCTTCTAAAGTGGTTTCAGTTCTGGACTTGTTTTGCTGCAGCGTTTATATGCTGTTGTGTTCCCTATATTTGCACTGGTGGCGAACTTTGATGCCCAGTGGATGTAATATGTGTAATAGCCGTGATAGCCTAGTGTAAGTTGCTTGCTTATTTATTTCCTTGTTGCTTGTTTATTTGTTTGCTTGTAGTTAGTGCAGTTATTTTTCTGCGGTTTGCTAGTGGCTGCAATAACCTATTTTCTAAAACTAGGCCACAATAACCATGGCTAATATTTACTGTAGTGACACTGGGCCTCCTACGGGCCGTAGAAATAGTGGGCCTTCTATGGGTCGTATAAACAGTAGGCCTTCTACGGGCTGTAGAAACAGTGGGCCTTCTACAGGCCGTAAAAACAATGGGCCTTCTACGGGCCGTAGAAACAATGGGCCTTCTATGGACCGTATCATTAATGGGCCTTATACGGGCCGTATGATCGATTGGCCAAACATGGGCCAAACAGACCGCATTCTGGCCGTAAACGGGCTAGAGTTGGAATCGTCCGTTCATGGGCCGACCACAACGGGCCGTCGTTAATTGGCCGTATTTGATGACAATATGAAAACGGCCCAACGTATTAACAGACCACAAACGGGCCGACTGTAACCACGGGCTGAATTTGGCCCACAAGAAGAAAATGACAGTAACGGGCCATAAGTAAAAGAATGCTGGAAAATAGCCCAAGAATAAATGGGCTCTGAGAAGGCCGAAAGATAACATGGGCCGGAAACGGCCCAACGGAATAACGGGCTGTTAATGGGTATAAAGTGATACATTGTTCTTTACGGGCCAGTTTCACCACGGGCCGTTATTGGGTGTAAGGTGATACACTGTTCATTACGGGCTAGTTTCACCATGGGCCGTTAATAGGCCAAGAGTTACATAGGGCCTCATATGGGCCGAAAGACGTAATGGGCCATACATGGGCCAGAAGTGAAAACGGGCTGGAATCATATTGGATGGCCCAGATGACGCTACTGGCCTAATTCGAATAGGGCGTAACGGGCCTTGGGTTAGCGGGCTGTAAATGGGCTATATGCGAACAGGCCGTTAACAGGCTTTCCATGGGCCGGCCCGCCACCTTTTGACCAAGTCAAACAGGCCGGCCTTTTCACAGGAATGGGCCTTTGTTGGGCCGTGCCACGTGTCGACGTATCATAGGCGCCTTTTGTCCAATGAGTGGATGGCATCTGTCCCAGCGATGAGCCGACACGTGTTTCCTCCAGCCAATGATGATTTTACACGTGGAAAATCCCCATTGGTCGGGGCTGTTAACGGGTTACCGGATCCAAAACCCGACCCGATAGCTTAACGGCGTTCCGTTACGGTGGATGCCACGTGTCGGTCACCCTTGACGAAAGCACTTCTGTGACGCGTGATTTATCGTCGTGGAAGTGGACACTTCCGTGATGATAATTTTGGTAATGTCATGGAACACTTCTACGACGGCACAAGTATGACTATCTTGATTCTGTCATAAAATCGTCATGGATGTACATGCATGACAGAAAACGCGACCTACTGTGACAAACACGTATCATCACAGAAGTGTATTTTTTGTAGTGAATGTGGAATAGTTTCACAACCCACACCACCTAGAACACCACAGAGTAATGGTGTGTCCTAACGTCGTAACCGTACTTTATTAGATATGGTGCATTCTATGATGTCTCTTACCGATTTGCCACTATCGTTTTGGGGTTATGCATTAGAGACAACCGCATTCATGTTAAATAGTGCATCACCTAAATCCATTGAGATGACACCGCATGAACTGTGGTTTGGCAAGAAACCTAAGCTGTCATTTCTTAAAAGTTTGGGGATGCGACGCTTATGTCAAAAGGCTTTAGCCTGATAAGCTTGAATCCAAAGTGGAGAACTGCGTCTTCATAGGATACCCGAAAGAAACTATTGGGTATACCTTCTACCACAGGTCTGAAGGCAAAATCTTCGTTGCTAAGAATGGGTCCTTTCTAGTGAAGGAGTTTATCTCGAAACAAGTGAGTGAGAGGAAAGTAGAACTTGATGAGGTAGCTGTACCATTTCTCTAATTGGAAAGTAGTACATCAGAGAAAGCCGTTCCCGTGATGCCTACACTAACTAGAGAGGAAGAAAATGATGATGACCATGAAACTTCAGATTAATTTACTATTGAACCTCATAGGTCAACCAGAACATGTTCCACACCAGAGTGGTATGGAAATCCCGTCCTGGAAGATATGTTGTTGGACAACAATGAACCTACGAACGATGAAGGAACTATGATGAGCCCAGATTCTGAAAAATGGCATGAGGCCATGAAATCTGAGATAGGATCCATGTATGAGAACAAAGTACGGACTTTGGTGGATTTGCCCGATGATCTGCCAGCCATAAAGAATAAATGGATCTTTAAGAGGAAGACAGATGCTAATAGTAATATCACTGTCTACAAAGCTCGACTTGTTGCAAAAGGTTTTCGACAAGTTCAAGGGGTTGACTATGATGAGACTTTCTCACCCATAGCGATGCTTAAGTCTGTTCGAATCATGTTAGCAATTGCCGCATTTTATGATTATGAAATCTGGCAAATGGATGTCAAAAAACTTGCATTCCTTAACATGTTTCTTTAGGAAGAGTTGTATATGATGCAACCAGAAGTTTTTGTCAATCCTAAAGGTGCTAACAAAGTGTGCAAGATTCAGCGATCCATCTATGGAGTGGTGCAAGCATCTCGGAGTTCGAATATACGCTTTGATGAGGTGATCAAAGCATATGGTTTTATACAGACTTATGGTGAAACCTGTATTTACAAAAAAGTGAGTGGGAGCTCTGTAGCATTTATTTTATTATAAGTGGATGACATATTGCTGATTGGAAATGATATAGAATTTCTGGATAGCATAAAAGGATACTCGAATAAGAATTTTTCAATGAAAGACCTCGGTGAAGCTAGTTACATATTGGGTATCAAAATCTATAGAGATAGATCAAGATGCTTAATAGGACTTTCACAAAGCACATACCTTGACATAGTTTGAAGGAGTTCAAAATGTGTCAGTCAAAGAAAGGGTTCTTACCCGACCACGACAGAAGATAGAGAGAATGAAAGTCATTCCCTATGCCTCAATGATAACTCACAAGTATAGGGGATCGCAACAGTTTTCGAGGGTAGAGTATTCAACCCAAACTTATTGATTCGACACAAGGGGAGCCAAAGAATATTCTCAAGTATTAGAAGTTGAGTTGTCAATTTAACCACACCTGAAAGACTTAATATCTGCAGCAAAGTATTTAGTAGCAAAGTAGTATGGAAGTAACGGTGGCAAAAGTAATAGTAGCAGTTTTGTAGTAATTGTAATAGTGGCAACGATAAAGTAACTAAGAAAAGATCAATATGTGAAAAGCTCGTAGGCATTGGATCATTGATAGATAATTATGTCGGATGTGATTCCTCATGCAACAGTTGTAACATAGGTTGAGACAGAACTAGCTCTAGTTCATCAATGCAATGTAGGCATGTATTCCGGATATAGTCATACGTGCTTATGGAAATGAACTTGCATGGCATCTTTTGTCCTACCCTCCCGTGGCAGCGGGGTCCTATTGGAAACTAAGGGATATTAAGGCCTCCTTTTAATAGAGTACCGGACCAAAGCATTAACACTTAGTGAATACATGAACTCCTCAAACTATGGTCATCACCGGTAAGTATCGCGATTATTGTCACTTCGGGTTTAACGGATCATAACACATAATAGGTGACTATAGACTTGCAAGATAGGATCAAGAACTCAAATATATTCATGAAAACATAATAGGTTCGGATCTAAAATCACGGCACTCGGGCCCTAGTGACAAGCATTAAGCATAGCAAAGTCATAGCAACATCAATCTTATAACATAATGGATACTAGGTTCAAACCCTAACAAAACTAACTCGATTAAATGATAAATCTCATCCAACCCATCACCGTCCAGCAAGCCTACGATGGAATTACTCACGCACGGCAGTGAGCATCATGAAATTGGTGATGGAGGCAGGTTCATGATGACGATGGCAACGGATTCCCCTCTCTGGAGCCCCGAACGTACTCTAGATCAGCCCACCCGAGAGAGATTAGGGCTTGGCGGTGGCTTTGTATTGTAAAACACGATGAATCCTTCTCTCTGATTTTTTCTCCCCAAACGTGAATATATAAAGTTGGAGTTAAGGTCAGTGGAGCTCCAGGGTGCCACGAGGCATGGGGGCGCACCCAGGGGGTAGGTGCGCCCCCACCCTCGTGGACAGGGGGTGGGCCCCTGGTCTTGATTCTTTCGCCAGTATTTTTTATATATTCCAAAAATATTCTCCGTGAAGTTTCAGGTCATTCTGAGAGCTTTTATTTCTGCACAAAAATAACACCATGGCAATTGTGCTGAAAACAACGTCAGTCCGGGTTAGTTCCTTTCAAATCATGCTAGTTAGAGTCCAAAACAAGGGCAAAAGTGTTTTGAAAAATAGATACGATGGAGACGTATCAACCCCCCAAGCTTAAACATTTTCTTGTCCTCAAGGAGTTTAGTTGATAAACTGAAAGTGATAAAGAAAGACTTGTACAAACTCTATTTGCTCTTGTTGTTGTAAATATGTAAAGCCAACATTCAAGTTTTCAGCAAAGATCATGAACTAACCATATTCACAATAACACTTAGGTCTCATGTTTACTCATATCAATGGCATAATCAACTAGCGAGCAATAATAATAATTCTCGGATGACAACACTTTCTCAAAACAATCATAATATGATATAACAAGATGGTATCTCGCTAGCCCTTTCTGAGACCGCAAAACATAAATGCAGAGCACCTCTGAAGATCAAGGACTGACTAAACATTGTAATTCATGGTAAAAGAGATCCAGTCACAGTCATACTCAGTGTAAACTAATAGTAATGCATGCAAATGACAGTGGTGCTCTCCAACTGGTGCTTTTTAATAAGAGGATGATGACTCAACATAAAAGTAAATAGATAGGCCCTTCGCAGAGGGAAGCAGGGATTTGTAGAGGTGCTAGAGCTCGATATTTGAAATAGGGATAAATAATAATTTGAGTGGTATACTTTCATTGTCAACATAACAACTGAGAGATCTCGATATCTTCCATGCTACACACATTATAGATGGTTCCCAAGCAGAATGGTAACATTTATACTCCCCCTACCACCAACAAACATCAATCCATGGCTTGTCCGAAACAACGGGTGCCTCCAACTAACAACAATCCTGGGGGAGTTTTGTTTGCAATTATTTTAATTTGAGTATGGGACTGGGCATCCCAGTTACCGGCCATTTTCTCGTGTGTGATGAGCAGAGTCCACTCCTCTTGAGAATAACCCGCCTAGCATGGAAGATATAGACAGCCCTAGTTGATACATGCGCTATTCGAGCATACAAAACAGAATTTTATTTGAAGGTTTAGAGTTTGGCACATACAAATTTAATTGGAACGGCAGGTAGATACCGCATATTGCAAGGTATGGTGGACTCATATGGAATAACTTTTGGGGTTTATGGAAGTGGATGCACAAGTAGTATTCCCGCTTAGTACAAGTGAAGGCTAGAAAAGACTGGGAAGCGACTAGCTAGAGAGCGACAACAGTCATGAACATGCATTAAAATTAATCAACACTGAGTGCGAGCATGAGTAGGATATAATTCACCATGAACATAAATATCGTGGAGGCTATGTTGATTTTGTTTCAACTACATGCATGAACATGTGCCAATTCAAGCCACTCGAATTGTTCAAAGGAGGATACCACCCTATCATACCACATCACAACCATTTTAATAGCATGTTGGCACGCAAGGTAAACCATTATAAACTCATAGCTAATTAAGCATGGCATGAGCAACTATAATCTATAATTGTCATTGCAAACATGTTTCATTCATAATAGGCTGAATCAGGAACGTTGAACTAATCATATTTACAAAAACAAGATTGGTTGAGTTCATACCAGCTTTTCTCATCTCAATCAGTCTATCATATATCATCATTATTGCCTTTCACTTGCACGACCGAACGGTGTGGATATTAATAATAGTGCACGTGCATTGGACTAAGCTGGAATGTGCAAGCATTTAATACGCATGAGAAGACAAGGTAATATGGGCTCTCTGTTAGATCAACAATAATGCATATGAGAGCCACTCAACATTTTCGTTATGGTCTTCTCCTCTCGACCCCCAAAGAAAAGAAAAGAAACAAAACTATTTACACGGGAAAGCTCCCAACAAGCAAAAGAAGAACAAGAAATCTTTTTGGGTTTTCTTTTAATTACTACTACTACAAGCATGGAAAGTAAAACTAGCTAAAAGCTACAACTATTTTTTTGTTTTTTCTTAAGGTTTTTCAAACACGCAAGAAGAAAGCTTAAAAAGAAAATAAACTAGCATGGATAGTACAATGAAAAAGTATGAGCACCAACAACCGGCATGAGTGTGTGAACATGAATGTAATGTCGGTCAGAAATACGTACTCTCCCAAGCTTAGGCTTTTGGCCTAAGTTGGTTTATGGCCACAGCTGGCCTGGTGGAAATCCAAAGTTGTAACTGGGGTCATACTGAGATACAGCGGCTATTGCCTCACGAGTTGCAGCTTGGAGGCGAGCTGCCTCCGTCCTCGTCTCATACTAATTCGCCTCCTCCCTAGTTATAACATATCTCCTTTTTACCTGAAAGTCAAAGAAAGCAGGAGCTGGGAGAGCAACATGGATGATGCGTCATCTGTCAAAGATTAGTCAGTATTGGAGGAATTGTTCATTCCTCTCAACAAACTGATGGCGAACCATAGCAGTATAATCTAGATAAGCAGGAGGTAACTCAATATCATTTCCACGTATGGGTATATCAAGATAGTTAGCTACACGAGTTGCATAAATTCCTCCAAACAAATCTCCACTTAAACTGTTAAGATGCAACCTACATGCAACAATAGCCCCCAAGTTATATTTTTTATAACCTAATACCGCACTCTTAAGGACACTAAGATCAGGAACGCACATGTGGCAAGCCTCATCTTTACCGTTAATGCACCTACCCATAAAGAGAGCAAAATAATGTATGGCAGGAAAATGAATGCTCCCTATTCGAGCATACAAAACAGAATTTTATTTGAAGGTTTAGAGTAATACTAGCAAGAAAGTCTTTATATTCAGACTTGCGAGGTTCGCTAACATTGCCCCAGTGCGGAAGTTTACAAGCAGTATTAAAATCTTCTAGGTCCATGGTATATGATTTATCATAAAGGTCAAATAGGACAGTGTGAGAATTGCGCGAGGATGTAAATTTAAACCTTCTCACAAATGTATAAGTTAGGTAGCAGTATTGCGGGCACTTAACTGACACGAAGCCCTCAAGATCAGCATTATGCACATACGCGTCAAATTCATCCTTGATGCCTGCATGGATCATAAACTCCTCTGACGGCCATTCACAAGGCCGCACCTGAGCTTCCCTTGGTAGTTCATTGTCCGGCTCACGTATCACGGGCCTTGGGCCTTGCTTCCTTGAGGAGCCACCTTGGTACATTTTCCTAAACATATTTCTTCCTTTGAAAAATTTCTGAAATTTTTAGTGACTCAAAATAAAAGTGAACCAACTCAACAAAATTGATAGCAACTACTCCTACAAGTGCCTAGATGCCATATCATGCATTAAAATTACTTTTGACCACACAAATTTGACATGCAAGCTCAAGAACAGGTTCACCTAAGCATCAATTTTTTTTTAATAAATAAAGCACTAGAACAAAAACTAATTGGACCATTGGAGGAGTCACCTACCAAAGAACAATTCCCTTAAGAAGTTTTGTGAATGGAGCTTTGAACAAGGAGATCGAAAATGGCAGCAAGATGAGCTAGGACTCGGGTTTGAGCTGGTGGATGATTTTTTCTGGAGGAAGACGAAGTGTGTGGGTGCAAGAATAAATGGAGGGGGCCCACGTGGGGTCCACGAGGCAGGGGGCGTGCCCTGAACCCTAGTGGCTAGGTGGTGAGGCCCCCTGGGGTGTTCTCAGTGCCAATAATTCTTAAATATTCTAGAAAAAATCATATAAAATTTCCAGGACATTTGGAGATTTTTATTTTTGGGGTATTTTTTATTGCAAGGATAATTCAGAAAACAGACAGAAAATACTATTTTTGCTTTATTTAATCTAAATAACAGAAAGTAGAAGGAGGGTACAGGGAGTTATGCTTTCTAACTTCATCCATCTCATGCTCTTCAAAAGGAATCCACTAACAAGGTTGATCAAGTCTTGTTAACAAACTCATTCTGAATCGCATGAAACCAAAGAAATATCAAATAACACTAGGTTACCTCAACGGGGATATGCACGTCCCGACCAATAAGAATATCATATTTCTTCTTAGCTGTAAGAAGAGGAAATTCAAAACCTCCAATAGTAACCATTGAAGTTTTTCCAATAGAATTGATACTGTGGACTTGAGGTTGTTTCCTCAGAAAGTGTACCGTATTCTCATTACCATTAACATGAAAAGTGACATTGCCTTTGTTGCAATCAATAACAGCCCCTGCAGTATTCAAAAAGGGTCTACCAATAATGATAGACATACTATCGTCCTCGGGAATATCAAGAATAACAAAGTCTGTTAAAATAGTAACGTTTGCAACCATAACAGGGACATCCTCACAAATACTGACATGTATAGTAGTTGATTTATCAGCCATTTGCAAAGATATTTCAGTAGGTGTCAACTTATTCAAATCAAGTCTACAATGTAAAGAGAGAGGCATAACACTAACACCGGCTCCAAGATCACATAAAGCTGTTTTAATATAGTTTCTTTTAATGGAGCATGGTATAGTTGGTACGCCTGAATCTCCTAGTTTCTTAGGTATTCCACCCTTTAAAGTATAATTAGCAAGCATGGTGGAAATTTCAGCTTCCGGTATCTTTCTTTTATTTGTAACAATATCTTTCATGTACTTAGCACACGGATTCATTTTAAGTATATCAGTCAAATGCATACGCAAAAAGATAGGTCTAATCATTTCAGCAAAGCGCTCAAAATCCTCATCCTCCTTTTTCTCGGATGGTTTAGGAGGAAAAGGCATGGGTTTCTGAACCCATGGTTCTCTTTCTTTACCGTGCTTCCTAGCAACGAAGTCTCTCTTATCATAACGTTGATTCTTTGATTGTGGGTTATCAAGATCAATAGCAGGTTCAATCTCTACATCATTGTTATTGCTAGGTTGAGCTTCAACATGAACATCATCATTAATATTATCACTGGGTTCATGTTCATTACCAGATTGTGTTTCAGCATCAGAAATAGAAATATCATTGGGATTCTCAGGTGTGTCAACAACAGGTTCACGAGAAGCATGCAAAGTACTATCATTTTTCTTTTTTCTTCTTCTTAGAAGAACTAGGTGCATCAACATTATTTCTCTGAGAATCTTGCTTAATTCTCGTAGAGTGGCCCTTAGGATACAAAGGTTCGTGAGTAATTTTACCCCCTCTAGTCACAACTCTAACATCATTATCGTTTTTCTTATTATTTAATTCAATGAGCAAATCATTCTGAGCTTTAAGCACTTCTTCTACTTGAGTGGTAACCATAGAAGCATGTTTACTAATAAGTTTAAGTTCACCTTTAACTCTAGACATATAATCACTCAAGTGTTCAATCATATAAGCATTACATTTCAATTGTCTACCAACATAAGCATTGAAGTTTTCTTGTTTAACAATAAAATTATCAAACTCATCTATTTGGCGAGCAGACTTATAACGAGGAATATCACCTTCATAAAATATATAGAGAGAATTTACCTTCACTACCTGTGTCGGGTTATCAAGACCATGTATTTCTTCAATAGGTTGTAAATTATTTACATCTTTAGCTTTAATACACTTTTCTTTCATAGATTTCTTTGCCTCTTGCATATCTTCAGGACTGAGAAATAGAATACCCCTTTTCTTTGGAGTTGGTTTAGGAGTTGGTTCAGGAAGTGTCCAATCATTTTCATTACTCAACATATTACTCAATAGCAATTCAGCTTGATCAACAGTTCTTTCCTTGAAAACACAACCAGCACAACTATCCAGGTGGTCTCTGGAAGCATCGGTTAGTCCATTATAAAAGATGTCAAGTATTTCATTTTTCTTGAGAGGATGATCAGGCAAAGCATTAAGTAATTGGAGAAGCCTCCCCCAAGCTTGTGGGAGACTCTCTTCTTCAATTTGCACAAAATTATATATTTCCCTTAAGGCAGCTTGTTTCTTATGAACAAGGAATATTTAGCAGAGAGGTAATAAATCATATCCTGGGGGACTATGCACACAACCAGGATCAAGAGAATTAAACCATGTTTTAGCTTCACCCTTTAATGAGAATGGAAACAACTTAAGGATATAATAGTAGCGAGTTTTCTCGTCATTAGTGAATGGGGTGGCTATATCATTTAATTTAGTAAGATGTGCCAGAACAATTTCAGATTCATAGCCATAGAAAGGATCAGATTCCACCAAAGTAATTATCTCAGGATCTACAAAGAAATCATAATCCTTATCGGAAATACAGATAGGTGAAGTAGCAAACGTAGGGTCATATTTCATTCTAGCATTCAAAGATTTTTCTTTCAGCTTAGCTAATAATTTCTTAAGATCATATCTATCATTGCAGGCTAAAAAGTCTCTAGCAGTTTCTTCATCCATAACATAACCCTCAGGCACAACAGGCAATTCATATCTAGGGGGAGAATCTTCATCATCGCTTTCATCAATATTATCAGTTTCAATAATTTCATTCTCTCTAACCCTAGCAAGTTGTTCATCAAGAAATTCACCTAATGGCACAGTAGTATCAAGCATAGAAGTAGTTTCATCATACGTATCATGCATAGCAGAAGTGGCATCATCAATAACATGCGACCTATTAGAATTAATAGCGGAAGCAGGTTTAGGTGTCGCAAGTTTACTCAAAACAGAAGGTGAATCAAGTGCAGAGCTAGATGGCAGTTCCTTACCTCCCCTCGTAGTTGAGGGAAAAATCTTTGTTCTTTCATCTTTCAAGTTCCTCATTGTGATCAGCAGATATAAATCCCAAGTGACTCAAAGAATAGAGCTATGCTCCCCAGCAACGGCGATAGAAAATAGTCTTGATAACCCATAAGTATAGGGGATCGCAACAATTTTCGAGGGTAGATTATTCAACCCAAATTTATTGATTCGACACAGGGGGAGCCAAAGAATATTCTCAAGTATTAGCAGTTGAGTTGTCAATTCAACCACACCTGAAAGACTTAATAGCTGCAGCAAAGTATTTAGTAGCAAAGTAGTATGGAAGTAACAGTAACGGTGGCAAAAGTAATGGTAGCAGTTTTGTAGTAATTGTAACAGTGGCAACGATAAAGTAACTAAGCAAAGATCAATATGTGAAAAGATCATAGGCATTGGATCGGTGATGGATAATTATGTCGTATGCGATTCCTCATGCAACAGTTATAACATAGGGTGACACAGACCTAGCTCCAGTTCATCAATGCAATGTAGGCATGTATCCCGAATATAGTCATACGTGCTTATGGAAAAGAACTTGCATGACTTCTTTTGTCCTACCCTCCTATGGCAGCGGGGTCCTAGTGGAAACTAAGGGATATTAAGGCCTCCTTTTAATAGAGTACCGAACCAAAGCGTTAACACTTAGTGAATACATGAACTCCTCAAACTACGGTCATCACCGATAAGTATCCCGATTATTGTCACTTCGGGGTTAACGGATCATAACACATAATAGGTGACTATAGACTTGCAATATAGGATCAAGAACTCACATATATTCATGAAAACATAATAGGTTCAGATCTGAAATCATGGCACTCGGGCCCTATTGGCAAGCATTAAGCATGGCAAAGTCATAGCAACATCAATCTCAGAACATAATGATACTAGGGATCAAACCCTAACAGAACAAACTCGATTACATGATAAATCTCATCCAACCCATCACCATCCAGCAAGCCTACGATGGAATTACTCACGCACGACAGTGAGCATCATGAAATTGGTGATGGATCAAGGTTGATGATGACAATGGCGACGGATTCCCCTCTCTGGAGCCCCGAACGGACTCTAGATCAGCCCTCCCGAGAGAGATTAGGGCTTGGCGGCGGCTCCGTATCGTAAAACATGATGAATCCTTCTCTTTGATATTTTTCTTCCCAAACATGAATATATAGAGTTGGAGTTGAGGTCGGTGGAGCTCCAGGGGGCCCACGAGGCATGGGGCCCGCCAAGGGGGGTAGGCGCGCCCCCCAACCTCGTGGACATGGTGTGGGCCCCCTTGTCTTGATTCTTTCGCCAGTATTTTTTATATATTCCAAAAATATTCTCTGTGAAGTTTCAGGTCATTCCGAGAACTTTTATTTTTGCACAAAAATACCACCATGGCAATTCTGCTGAAAACAGCGTCAGTTCGGGTTAGGTCCATTCAAATCATGCAAGTTAGAGTCCAAAACAAGGGCAAAAGTGTTTGGATAAGTAGATACGTTGGAGACGTATCATCTCCCCCAAGCTTAAACCTTTGCTTGTCCTCAAGCAATTCAGTTGACAAACTGAAAGTGATAAAGAAAAACTTTTACAAACTCTGTTTACTCTTGATGTTGTAAATATGTAAAGCTAGCATTCAAGTTTTCAACGAGGATTATGAACCAACCATATTCACAATAACATTTCACAACAAAAAAATACACTTCCGTGATGATACGTGTTTGTCACAGTAGGTCGCATTTTTTGTCATGCATGTACATCCATGACAATTTATGACAGAATCAAGATAGTCATACATGTGCTGTTGTAGAAGTGTTCCATGACATTAACAAAATTATCATCACGGAAGTGTCCACTTCCATGATGAGAAATCACGCGTCACAGAAGTGCTTTCGTCAAGGGTGAATGACACGTGGCATCCACCATAACGGAACGTCGTTAAGCTATCGGGTCGAGTTTTGGATCCGATAACCCGTTAACTGCCCCGACCAATGGGGATTTTCCACGTGTAAAATCATCATTGGCTGGAGGAAACACGTGTCGGCTCACCGTTGGGACAGATGTCATCCGCTCATTGGACCGAAGGCGCCTATGATACGGCGACACATGGCACGGCCCAACAGAGGCCCATTCCTGTGAACAGGCCGTCCCGTTTGACTTGGTCAAAAGGTGGCGGGCCGGCCCACGGAAAGCCTATTAATGGCCTGTTCGCATATAGCCCATTTACAGCCCGCTAACCCAGGGCCCGTTACGCCCTATCCGAATTAGGCCCAATAGCGTCATCCGGGCCGTCCAATATGATTCAGCCCGTTTTAACTTCCGGCCCATGTGTGGCCCATGACTTCTTTCGGTCCATATGAGGACCTTTGTAACTCTTGGACCATAAACGGCCCGTGGTGAAACTGGCCCGTAATGAACAGTGTACTACTTTATACCCATTAACGACCCGTTATTCCATTGGGCCGTTTCCAGCCCAAGTTATCTTTCGGCCTTCTCTGGGCCCATTGATTCTTGGGCTCATTTGTAGCGTTCGGTTACATATGGCCCGTTACTGTCATTTTCTGCTTGTGTGCCAAATTCATCCCGTCGTTACAGTCGGCCCGTTTGCGGACCGTTAATACGTTGGGCCGTTTTCATGTCAAAAAAAACCGTTGGGCTGTTTTCATAGAGTTATCAAATACGGCCTATTAACGGCCCGTTATGGTCCACGAATAGTACGACCCATGATTGGTGAAATGATGATACGCCCCGTAGAAGGCCCATGGATCCTACGGCCCGTATGGGGCCCATGGATAGTACGACCCGTAGAAGGCCCATGGATCGTACGACCCATAGAAGGCCCATGGACCCTACGGCCCGTAGAAGGCCCATGGACCCTATGGCCCGTAGAAGGCCCATGGCCCCTAAGGCCCGTATAGAAGGCCGATGGATCCTACGGCCGGACAAAGGCCCATGGATCATACGGCCTTCAGGAGGCCCATGGTTACAACAGTCCATGTGTTGCCATGATTATTTTGGCCTAGTTACCAAAAATAGGCTATTGTGGCCACTAGAAAAAAAACAACTGCAGTGACTACAAGCAAACAACTAAACAAGACAATAAGGAAATAAATAAGCAAGCAATTAACGCTAGCCTATTACTGCTATTACACATATTACATCCACTGGGCATCAAAGTTCGCCACCAGTGCAAATATAGGGAACAAAGCAGCACATTACATACACTGGCCGTCAAAATTGGCCACCAGTGCAAATAAACGCGGTAGCAAAACAAGAGCATAACTGAAACAACTTCAGAAGAGCTCAAGAAACATTATCCTGGGTATCCAGCATGTTGGCAATAAGCTTAGCAAGCTGATTAGCTTTGTCCTGTTTGGCGCTAAAATCCTCCAACGCTTGCTGTTGCACCAGAAAGTATGCATCTAAATGCTCCAGGGACTTCCGCAGTCCTTCCGCTACTTGTCGCAGCACAACTGATCGATGTCTTTCAACTTGTAGTTGAGAGTCAAGAAACCGAACTGATTCGGATAGTGAGTTTGAATATCTTGTGCAAGCGGTAGTGGCCAGTAACTCGAACACTAAACCAAGACAGGACTTTGGGGTTGTCTCACTGTCTTCAAGATAGTCTTCCTTAGCCGTTTTATCAGCTTTGTTGGAGAACAATAAGGATGTGTCACTATCCTGAACCTTATCTGCATTACTTCCTTTACCATTGCTTAATAAGGCACTCTTCCCCAATATTCTGTCAGCATTCTAAAAGAAGAAACAAGCAGACATAACAAGTTTAGCATGTACTAGTATATGAAACTCATTTCGGTGAACCAGTTCATTAGTAAGGTGGACAGGATTAAACTACCAAGTCTTCTATTACCAAGTACTAGTACATAATAAAAGCATCAAACAAACATATATCTATGTCCTATAGTCACTGCATTGTCTTGCCAAATCAAAATAGAGTCACGGTTCAAATCATATCAGTTCAAGACAAAGCAGCAGTGAAAGAATACAAAGCGTGGGAAACTACACGGCACAACAAGATTTCAGATGGGTACCACGGGTCTACATTTACAACAACACTATTGGCTCTGTTGTGATGCTAGTAATGTGCATGATATGAAAGTCAACTGTATACACAATTGAAGTTGAAATAAGCAGAGCTATTGATCAGAGCAAACCTGTTAAAGAAACACGCGTGAACATACCTGCTGTGCCATTGGAGTTTTGATTGGATCCTTCAATTTAAAAATAAGTTTGTATGAGTAAATACAGTGATACAAGAGCAAAGTAATCATAGTTAAAAAAGGCGCGCCTAAGTGAGCGCTTAAGCGCGCCTAGGCTCTAGGCGTTGGCAAAACGCATTGCGCATAACGCATAATCTGTGCATAACTGCGCCATAAGCATGCGCTTTGGTCAGTAAAGCGCAAGGCGGTGGGAAAACACACAATTAACACCTAGCGCTTTTCGAACTATGATAACAATGGAATCTTAAATTAGAATAGTTGTTCTTCAGGTTTAGGCACTTGTTCTACATGAACAGAGTACAGTAAAATGCAAGAATATAATACTTCAAAATAGAAAATGAGCTCATCGACCTTACCACATTCTTGGTTCGGGACCAGTACAGAACAAGGTGTTCCCAGCCATCGTCCAGTAAATGTGTCTCAGGAGAACGTAAGGGAATTTGATGAGTTTCTTTGCCGGTGAAGTATGTTTTCTTCAGGTAATTCTGATACTTCCACTAAGCATTCTTGAAGATAGCAGAGGTATTAGCACAGGTTACCTCATCCCGAGTTTCCAAATCGGTCCTTCTCTATAGAGAAAAATGGGAAAATTTGTTGTATTATAACCATCATGGAGGTAGGATGTATGGGACGAAGCAAAGTAATTGCCATGAATAACATTACTTACACATAACTCCTGGACAAACACCTGCAACTGGCATTTTCCTTGATCTTTAGTATAATATTTCCAAGATGGGAAGATACACACATACGATTTAACAACATCAAATGCGATAGATGCTAAGCTACGACTAGCTGGTTGTGCTTCCTCCACAGGAATAGGCGTACTAACTGGTGGAGTTGGGGTTCGTCGTGATAGTACCGGCCCTTTGGGCACTGGAGCTGCCTTACTAACTGCTCTTGTTTGGGTGCTCTTTGGTGGAGATGGTGATGTGTCAACAGGAACTGGGTTACTATCGGCTGGGGTTGGGGTTAGATTGGGTGAAGCTAGTTCTCTGTCCGTCGCAGTAGGGGTACAATCTGCGGGAGTTTGGGTTATGTGTGGTAGGGCTGGTTCTTGTGCATGTACAACCGGGGTGCTATCTCCATCAAGAGGTAGCGCTGTTTTATTTGAAGACCATGTTTTTAGTCCGCTAGATACTGGCATCATCCGCTCCAATTCAAATGGCTGATAAACAGGAAACATAGTTGAATGTACAGACATTGTATGAGAGACAGATGCAATAGATAGTGTGCAAAAAAGAGGGCATGAAATAGTTGACATGTATATTGTTTAACTAAAACGGATAGCATGACATAATTTCACATATATGATGTCTATCTAAACTGGATAGCATAGCATAACATAATTCAAAGATATGATGAATAACTAAACACGATCGCATGACATAATTCACCTACATGTTATCTAAGTAATCAGGATCGCATCATTTAATTCACATATGTGATTTATATGCTAAACAGAGGGCATTCGATATGATGTCTGAACTAAGAACATGGTGTTGAATATTGTGTATATGATGTCTAAATTATGCAATGCAAGACACGTATGCATGATATGAGCAGTATAACCGTGCCAAGTTAGAGCATACAACTCAGTGGGGGAATAGGACTCGTCATCTGTCTCTGAATCCATCTCTGAGGAGCTATCGGGACCCAACAAGAGATCTGCTTCGATAGGTAGCACCGTCTGCTCTGAAGGCCTTGTTTTCACTCCAGATTTTTCCATCTCCCACCCAAATGGCTGATTCACAGGAAGAGTAGTTTAATGTACAAACATTTTCGACAAATGGAAATGTAATGAAGAAAAGGATGGGCAAGATATCATTCAAATATATGATGCCTGGTTAAACAAGATGCCATTGCACATTTCACATATATTATGGCTGGCTAACAGACATGAGACTGCATAATTCCCATATATGATATAGAAACTAAACAGGTGGCATTACAGAACATGTCTAAACTAAGCAGATGACATATATGATGTCAAAAGTAGGCACTACAAGGCAACATATGCATGATATGACTAACATCATCATGTCAAGGTAGAGCAAACACTTTGGGGGTAAATAGGAGTGGTCAGCGGTGTCTGAATCCGCCTCAGAACAGATATCTTCCTCTGGATTACAATCTAGAGAGGGTGGGGAGGGTTTGCCATTGAACCCACCATGGAGCGACGTCTGCATGACATTGTATTGCCGCGCAAAACTCTTCTCTTTTTCTCTACATGTTCAGCATGACTATCTACAATATCTGACATGCATACGAAAAAATATGGCGAGATTATGTAAGGAGAGCATGCAAAAATTTAGAGTGATGGTAACAACCAGTGGATCGACGTTTTTCCGTTGAACCAAAATAGCCCTAATAGATCGACGTGAATGTATAGTAATAAGTGATGCAAAAAGTGTACAACCTCTTTGCCGTAGCCGTGTCGACGTCATCATTATTGGGTTGGTTGCTGAAGCAGTTGAGGCAGAGGTGGCTGTCGGAGGTGTGGAGGAAGATTTGAGGAATCTTTAGACGGTGTCCAGGGCACTGCTCTGTTGTGATGGATCGTTCTGTCGTTGGAGCAGCTCCGGTGAGCCGTAAGACGTCAAGGCTGAAGCAGCACAAGACAGACATCGTTAATCTCAAGTGGGATTCTAATAGCATCTCCAATAGATGATGTAAAATGGATGTAAAATTAACATCACCAAAAACCACCTGACTATAACAGATGAGGTAAAAATTGTTGACTCTGAACTTAACTGTCGAAACTGAAATTTACTATGGAATCTGAATGCTACTGTCGAAACTGAACGCAATGGTAGCAGAGAGGCACTTGACATGTAGTTTAGGGAGGTGATGCAGTTCATCTTCAACCTGCACCCCCTTGAGCCGCCAGCCACCACCGGCCGAACCGCCGGCCCCAGCGCCGCCTCGCCACCCCGAAACTACTCACCACCGCCGCCCCGGCCAGCCCTCTAGGCCCCCCGCCCCCACCCTGAACCCAAAGATAGATAGTGGGGTACCTCTCCGACGAGCCCCTGTCCCCGCTGCGGTTGGTTCTTCCTTAACTCTAGTGAGCCCCCCAACCCCTGAAAATCAACTAACCCAAAAGTCGATTCAGTCGACTGAACTGTGGCTTAATCAGAGCAGAGCAGCAGCATGAGCGAGGGGGAGAGCAGCAATAGCAGCTGGGCAAGCGAGCGATCGAGCGAGAGCCGGAGCTGCTGCAGCAACGCGAGCGAGCGAGCGAGAGTCGGAGCAGCAGCAACAGATCTGGCTAGTATGGCTGCTACCGCCGAAGGGGCCTCACACTGGGGGAGAGCCACCGTGGAGATGTCGCCCGCGGCGCCGGCTGACAACCCACAAGTATAGGGGATCACAACAGCTTTCGAGGGTAGAGTATTCAACCCAAATTTGTTGATTCGACACAAGGGGAGCTAATGAATATTCTCAAGTATTAGCAGCTGAGTTGTCAATTCAACCACACCTGGAAACTTAGTATCTGCAACAAAGTGTTTAGTAGCAAAGTAATATGATAGTGATGGTAACGATAACAAAAGAATAACGAAAGCAAAGTAATGTTTTTCGTATTTTGTAGTGATTGTAACAATAGCAATGGGAAAGTAAATAAGCGTAAACCAATATATGGAAAGCTTGTAGGCAATGGATCAATGATGGATAATTATGCCAGATGCGGTTCATCATGTAAAAGTCATAACATAGGGTGACACAGAACTAGCTCCAGTTCATCAATGTAATGTAGGCATGTATTCCGAATATAGTCATACGTGCTTATGGAAAAGAACTTGCATGACATCTTTTGTCCTAACCTCCCGTGGCAGCGGGGTCCTAATGGAAACTAAGGGATATTAAGGCCTCCTTTTAATAGAGAAGCGGAACAAAGCATTAGCACATAGTGAATACATGAACTCCTCAAACTATGGTCATCTCCGGTAAGTATCCCGATTATTGTCACTTCGGGGTTAACGGATCATAACAAATAATAGACGACTATAGACTTGCAAGATAGGATCAAGAACACTCATATATTGATGAAAACATAATAGGTTCAGATCTGAAATCATGGCACTCGGGCCCTAGTGACAAGCATTAAGCATAGCAAAGTCATAGAAACATCAATCTCAGAACATAGTGGATACTAGGGATCAAACCCTAACAAAAATAACTCGATTACATGATAAATCTCATCCAACCCATCGCCGTCCAGCAAGCCTACGATGGAATTACTCACGCACGGCGGTGAGCATCATGAAATTGGTGATGGAGGATGGTTGATGATGATGACGGCGACGAATGCCCCTCTCCGTAGCCCCGAACGGACTCCAGATCAGCCCTCCCGAGAGGTTTTAGGGCTTGGTGGCGGCTCAGTATCGTAAAACGCGATGATTTCTTCTCTCCTATTTTTTTCTCCCCGAAAGCATATATATAGAGTTGAAGTTGGCGTCGGGAAGTCTCCAGGGGGCCCACGATGTAGGGGGCGTGCCCTAGGGAGGGGGAGCCCCCCACCCTCGTGAGCAGGGTGTGGGCCCCCTGGTCTTCATCTTTGGCGAGGATTTTTTATTATTTATTGTAAGGTATTCCATGGAGTTTCAGGTCATTCCGAGAACTTTTGTTTTCTGCACATAAAACAACATCATGGCAATTCTGCTGAAAACAGCGTCAGTCCGGGTTAGTTCCATTCAAATCATACAAGTTAGAGTCCAAAACAAGGGCAAAAGTGTTTGGAAAAGTAGATACGACGGAGACATATCAACTCCCCCAAGCTTAAACCCTTGCTTGTCCTCAAGCAATTCAGTTGACAAACTGAAAGAAATAAAGAAAAACTTTTACAAACTCTGTTTGCTCTTGTTGTTGTAAATACGTCAAGCTTAGCATTCAAGTTTTCAGCAAAGATTATAACTAACCACATTTGCAATAATTCTCAGGTCTCATAATTACACATATCAATAGCATAATCAACTAGCAAGCTATAATAATAAATCTCGGATGACAACACTTTCTCAAAACAATCATAATATGATATAACAAGATGGTATCTCGCTAGCCCTTTCTAAGACTACAAAACATAAATGCAGAGCACCTTTAAATATCAAGGACTGACTAGACATTGTAATTCATGGTAAAAGAGATCCAATCATAGTCAGACCCAACATAAATTAACAGTAATGAATGCAAATGACAGCTTTGCTCTCCAGCTAGTGCTTTTAATAAGAGGGTGATGACTCAACATAAAAATAAATGGATAGGCCCTTCGCAGAGGGAAGCAGGGATTTGTAGAGGTGCCAGAGCTCGGTTTTGAAATAGAGATAATTGATATTTTGAGCGGTATACTTTCATTGTCAACATAACAACCAAGAGATGGCGATATCTTCCATGCTACACACATTATAGGCGGTTCCCAAACAGAATGGTAAAGTTTATGGCTTGCTCGAAACAACGAGTGCCTCCAAAATACATCAGGTCCCAGGGAGAGTTTTGTTTTGCAATTATTTTGATTTAGTTTGCATAAAGCATGGGACTGGGTATCCCGGTGACCAGCCATTTTCTCGTAAGTGAGGAGCGGAGTCCACTCCTCTTGAGAATAACCCGCCTAGCATGGAAGATACAAGCAGCCCTAGTTGATACATGAGCTATTCGAGCATACAAAACATGATATTTTTTTGAAGGTTTAGAGTTTGGCACATACAAATTTACTTGGAACGGCAGGTAGATACCGTATATAGGAAGGTATAGTGGACTCATCTGGAATAACTTTGGGGTTTAACGGATTGGATGCACAAGCAGTATTCCCGCTTAGTACAGGTGAAGGCTAGCAAAAGACTGAGAAGCGACCAACTAGAGAGCGACAACAGCCATGTACATGCATTAAAATTAATAAACATTGGATGCAAGCATGAGTAGGATATAATCCACCATGAACATAAATATCGTGAAGGCTATGTTGATTTGTTTCAACTACATGCGTGAACATGTGCCAAGTCAAGTCACTTAAATCATTCAAAAGAGGATACCACCCCATCATACCACATAATAACCATCTTAATAGCATGTTGGACGCAGGGTAAACCATTATAACAAATAGCTAATCAAGCTTGGCACAAGCAACTATGATCTCTAATTGTCATTGCAAACATGTTTATTCATAACAAGCTGAATCAAGAACGATGAACTCATCATATTTACAAAAACAAAAGAGGTAGAGTTCATACCAGCGTTTCTCATCTCAGTCAGTCCATCATATATCATCATAATTGCCTTTCACTTGCATGACCGAACGATGTGAATAATAATAAGAGTGCACGTGCATTGGACTAAGCTGGAATCTGTGAGCATTCAATAAACAGGAGAGGACAAGGCAATACAGCCTCTTCTGTCAGATCAACAATAATGCATATAAGAGCCACTTCAACAATTTAATTATGGTCTTCTCCTACTGACCCCCAAAGAAAAGAAAAGAAATAAAACTATTTACACGGGAAAGCTCCCAACAAGCAAAAGAAGAACGGGAAATATTTTTGGGTTTTCTTTTTAATTACTACTACAAGCATGGAAAGTAAATTAATTAAAAGCTACAACTAATTTTTTTCTTAAGGTTTATTAAACACACAAGAAGAAGGCATAAAAAGGAAAGTAAACTAGCATGGATGATACAATGAAAAAGTATGAGCACCGACATCTAGCAATGAGTGTAGGTGAACATAAATGTAATGTCGGTAGGAAATACGTACTCCCTCAAGCTTAGGCTTTTGGCCTAAGTTGGTCTATGGCCACGGCTGGCCTGGCTGATATCCATAATAATAGTTGTTGGGGTCATACTGTGATGAAGAAGACTCTGACTGCCATTGGCTGACAGCCACCTCCGTATCCCAAGAATAAACAGACTATCGTGGAGGCTCATCTTGTGGTTCCGGTTCAGGCGCTGGTGCAGGGTTCCGGTAGGCGTGAATAGCCGCCAACGGAACAAGGTACGTACCTACAGTCAAATCAAACAAGGAAGGAGCAGGCAAGGTAATAGTCTCAGGATGATGTTTATTAAAGAACAATTGATATTTAAACTCTCCTTCCCTATTCTTAACAATAAAATCATGTGCCACCATTTTTTTATAATCTAAATAAACACGAGGCAGCACCTTTTCTTCCTTCTCATAATGTCTAATAGGTATGTTAAAATGTGCAGCTAGGCGTGTAGCATAAATGCCTCCAAAGACGGGACCCTTAGTACGGTTCATACTTAACCGTCTAGCAATAATGCCGCCCATACTAAAAGAGTTATCACCGTATAAGCCATGGTGCAAAATGATAATATCAAGGATACTCGGGTTTCCACAGTTTCCGCGACCAATTAAACAATGACTAGCAAATAATGCAAAATAACGTAAAACAGGAAAGTGTGTGCTAGTGATTCGTGCATCGGAAACCTTCCTTGTTTCCCCTGTGGTGATAGTGTCAATAAATCCCTCCACATCCTCACGATATGGTTCTTCTATATTGCCCCCAAAAGGGACTAAACAAATCTGACAGAAATCATAGAATGACATCTCCTTGTGCTCATCATATAAATGAAACTCTACCGTAGGTGGCGAGTTCCTAGAATGGAAATGAAAGTTTTGCACAAAGGTATTTGTGAGTAAGACATACTGATCGCATTGGTCGTGGAGGAAAGCAGTGAGGCCTGCCGTTTGAGCCAGTTCATAAAAATCTTCATAAATACCGGCTGCTCTCAGAAAATCGTCGGAGGGCCATTCACACGCCCGAACCTCCGTGGTGCGAGGCAGATTATACTTAGGCTTGGGTGCCTTTTCCTTCTAGCTTTGGCTTGATGAGCCCCTCAAGAATCTCCTCATTATATTCTAAAAAATTCTAAATTTTTTTAGTAACTTCAAAATAAAAGTAAACCAAAATCAATAATATTGATAGCAACAACTCCTACAAGTGCCTAGAGCCTATATCATGCATCAAAACTACTTGGAACCATATAAATTTGACATGCAAGCTCAAGAACAGGGTCACCTAAGCAACACAAATTTGCAATGAATAAAGAACTAGAAAAAAACTAATTGGACCAATGGAGGAGTCACATACCAAAGAACAATCTCCCCAAGCAGTTTTGTGAGAGGTGCTTTGAGCAATGAGATCAAAATGGCAGCAAAGTGAGCTAGAACTCGTGCTTGAGTTGGTTTTTCGTGTTTGCGGGAGGAAGAAGAAGAGGATGGGTGCAGGAATAAGTGGAGGAGGGCCACCGTGGGCCCACGAGGCAGGGGGGCGCGCCCAGGGGGTAGGGTGCGCCCTCCACCCTCGTGACCAGGTGGCAGCTCCCCCCGCGGTAATTTTTGCACTATAAATCCTCAAATATTCCCGAAAAAATCATATTAAATTGGCATGTCATTCTGAGGACTTTTTATTTTTGGGATATTTTTATATTGCACGGATAAGTCAGGAAACAGACAGAAAAATACTATTTTTACTTTATTTCAACTAAATAACAGAAAGTATAGAGAGGGTACACAAGGTTGTGCTTCTAGTTTCATCCATCTCATGCTCATCAAAAGGAATTCACTAACAAGGTTGTTCAAGTCTTGTTAACAAACTCATTTCGATTAACATGAAGCCGGAGAAATTTCGAATAACACTAGGTTACCTCAACGGGGATATGCACATCCCCAACAATAAGTATATCATATTTCTTCTTGACAGTAGGAAGAGGAAATTCAAAACCTCCAAATATAATCGATGGAATTTTTCCGATAGAATTGATACTATGAACTTGAGGTTGTTTCCTCGGAAAGTGTACCATATGCTCATTACCATTAACATGAAAAGTGACATTGCCTTTAGAGCAATCAATAACAGCCCCTGCAGTATTCAAAAAGGGTCTTCCAAGAATAATAGACATACTATCGTCCTCGGGAATATCAAGAATAACAAAGTCCGTTAAAATAGTAACGTTTGCAACTACAACAGGAACATCCTCACAAATACCGACAGGTATAACAGTTGATTTATCAGCCATTTGCAAAGATATTTCAGTTGGTGTCAACTTATTCAAGTCAAGTCTACGATATAAAGAGAGAGACATAACACTAACACCGGCTCCAAGATCACATAAAGCAGTTTTAACATAGTTTCTTTTAATATAGCATGATATAGTAGGTACTCCGGGATCTCCAAGTTTCTTTGGTATTCCACCTTTAAAAGTATAATTAGCAAGCATGGTGGAGATTTCAGCTTCCGGTATCTTTCTTTTATTTGTAACAATATCTTTCATATACTTAGCATAAGGATTCATTTTGAGCATATGAGTCAATCACGTACGCAAAAAGATAGGTCTAATCATTGCAGCAAAGCGCTCAAAATCCTCATCATCCTTTTTCTTGGATGGTTTGGGAGGAAAAGGCATGGGTTTCTGAACCCAAGGTTCTCTTTCTTTACCATGTTTCCTAGCAACAAAATCTTTCTTATCATAACGTTGATTCTTTGATTGTGGGTTATCAAGATCAACATCAGGTTTAATTTCTACATCATTGTCATTACTAGGTTGAGCATCATTATGAACATCATCATTAACATTATCACTAGGTTCATGTTCATTACCATATTGTGTTTCAGCATTAGAAATAGAAATATCATTTGGATTATCAGGTGGTTCGGCAATAGGTTCAGTAGAAGTTTGCACAGTTCTATCATTTTTCTTTTTCCTTTTAGAAGAACTAGGTGCATTAGTTTTATTTCTCTGAGAATCTTGCTCAACTCTCTTAGGGTGGCCTTCAGGATACAGAGGTTCCTAAGTCATTCTACCAGTTCTAGTAGCCACTTTAACATCATAATCATTTTTCTTACTATTCATTTCATCGAACAATTCTTTTTGAGATTTAAGTACTTGTTCTACTTGAGTGGTAACCGTAGAAGCATGTTTGCTAACAAGTTTAAGTTCACTTCTAATATTAGCCATATAATCACCCAAGTATTTAATCATATCAGCATCTTGTTTTAACTGTCTACCAAAATAAGCATTGAAGTCTTCTTGCTTAAACATAAATCTATCAAACTCATCCAAGCACTGACTAGCAATTTTAGTAGGAGGATTTCAGCTTTATCATATCTATAGTGAGAATTTACCTTTACTACCTGTGTCGGGTTATCGGGATCAGGAGGTTCATCAATAAATAAAGGATTAAGATCATATGTTTCTTCAATAGGCGGTAAATTAAGACCATGTATTTCTTCAATAGGAGGTAAATTCTTAACATCTTCAGCTTTAATACCTTTTTCTTTCATAGATTTCTTTGCCTCTTGCATATCTTCATGACTAGGAAATAGAACACCTCTCTTCTTCGGAGTTGGTTTAGGAATAGGATCATTAATTGGAGCAGGAGCTGGCTCAGGAGGTTCCTAATTATTTTCATTTGTCAACATATTGTTCAATAGGATTTCAGCTTCATCCGGTGTTCTTTCCCTGAAAAGAGAACCAGCACAACTATCCAGGTAATCTCTGGAAGCATCGGTTAGTCCATTATAAAAGATATCAAGTATTTCATTTTTCTTAAGAGGATGATCAGGCAAAGCATTAAGTAACTTGACAAGCCTCCCCCAAGCTTGCGGGAGACTCTCTTTTTTAATTTGCACAAAGTTGTATATTTCCTTTAAGCAGCTTGTTTCTTATGAGCAGGGAAATATTTAGTAGAGAAGTAATAAATCATATCCTGGGGGCTACGCACACAACCAGGATCAAGAGAATTAAACCATATCTTAGCATCACCCTTTAATGAGAACGAAAATATTTTGAGGATATAAAAGTAGCGAGATCTCTCATCATTAGTGAACAGGGTGGCTATATCATTTAATTTAGTAAGATGTGCCACAACAGTTTCAGATTCATAGCCATGAAAAGGATCAGATTCAACTAAAGTAATTATATCAGGATCAACAGAGAATTCGTAATCCTTATCACTAACAAAGATAGGTGAAGTAGCAAAAGCAGGGTCAGGTTTCATGCTAGCATTTAGAGATTGCTTACTCCATTTAGCTAATAATCTTTTAAGTTCAGTTCTATTTCTGCAAGCTAAAATAGCTAAAGAAGCATCTTGATCAAATACATAACCCTTAGGAATAGCAAGTGGTTCTTCATCATCACTTTCATCAGTATTATCAGATTCAATATTTTCAATTTCTCTAGCCCTAGCAAGTTGTTCTTCCAGAAAATCACTAAGTGGCATAGTAGTATCAGACATAGAGGTAGTTTCATCATAAGTATCATGCATAGCAGAAGTGGCATCATCAATAACATGCGACATATCAGAACAAATAGCAGAAGCAGGTGTAGGTGTCGCAAATTTACTCATAACAGAAGGTGAATCAAGTGCGGAGCTAGATGGCAGTTCCTTACCTCCCCTCGTAGTTGAGGGATAGATCTTGGTTTTTGGATCTCTCAAGTTCTTCATAGTGTCCAGCAGATATAAATCCCAAGTGACTCAAACAATAGAGCTATGCTCCCCGGCAACGGCGCCAGAAATTAGTCTTGATAAACCACAAGTATAGGGGATCGCAACAGCTTTCGAGGGTAGAGTATTCAACCCAAATTTGTTGATTCGACACAAGGGGAGCCAAAGAATATTCTCAAGTATTAGCAGCTGAGTTGTCAATTCAACCACACCTGGAAACTTAGTATCTGCAACAAAGTGTTTAGTAGCAAAGTAATATGATAGTGATGGTAACGGTAACAAAAGAGTAACGAAAGTAAAGTAATGTTTTTCGTATTTTGTAGTGATTGTAACAATAGCAACGGCAAAGTAAATAAGCGTAAACCAGTATATGGAAAGCTCGTAGGCAATGGATCAATCATGGATAATTATGCCGGATGTGGTTCATCATGTAACAATCATAACATAGGGTGACACAGAACTAGCTCCAGTTCATCAATGTAATGTAGGCATATATTCCGAATATAGTCATATGTGCTTATGGAAAAGAACTTGCATGACATCTTTTGTCCTACCCTCCCATGGCAGCGGGGTCCTAATGGAAACTAAGGGATATTAAGGCCTCCTTTTAATAGAGAAGCGGAACAAAGCATTAGCACATAGTGAATACATGAACTCCTCAAACTACGGTCATCACCGGTAAGTATCCCGATTATTGTCACTTCGGGGTTAACGGATCATAACACATAATAGGTGAGTATAGACTTGCAAGATAGGATCAAGAACACTCATATATTGATGAAAACATAATAGGTTCAGATCTGAAATCATGGCACTCGGGCCCTAGTGACAAGCATTAAGCATAGCAAAGTCATAGCAACATCAATCTCAGAACATAGTGGATACTAGGGATCAAACCCTAACAAAACTAACTCGATTACATGATAAATCTCATCCAACCCATCACCGTCCAGCAAGCCTATGATGGAATTACTCACGCATGGCGGTGAGCATCATGAAATTGGTGATGGAGGATGGTTAATGATGACGACGGCGACGAATCCCCCTCTCCGGAGTCCTGAACGGACTCCAGATCAGCCCTCCCAAGAGGTTTTAGGGCTTGGCGGCGGCTCCGTATCCTAAAACTCGATGATTTCTTCTCTCCTATTTTTTTTCTCCCCGAAAGCAAATATATAGAGTTGGAGTTGGCGTCGGGAAGTCTCCATGGGGCCCACAATGTACGGGGCACGCCCTAGGGGGGCGCCCCCACCCTTGTGAGCAGGGTGTGGGCCCCCTGGTCTTCATCTTTGGAGAGGATTTTTTATTATTTATTGTAAGGTATTCCATGGAGTTTCATGTCATTCCGAGAACTTTTGTTTTCTGCACATAAAACAACATCATGGCAATTCTGCTAAAAACACCGTCAGTTCGGGTTAGTTCCCTTCAAATCATACAAGTTAGAGTCCAAAACAAGGGCAAAAGTGTTTGGAAAAGTAGATACAACGGAGATGTATCACCGGCTTCAAGGTAGCCGTTCCACGGGGGTGCGGGATGGAGCACCGTTGGCGCCGGGAGGTCGAGTTAAGGAGAAGGTGCGATGCGATGCGATGAGTGTACAACCTCTTTGGTGGCGGCGAGTAGGCCTCGGCTTCGTCCGAGGAGTCGGTGAGGATGCTGCGGTTCTGGTGGAGTAGGTTAAGGCGGCACTATGGGGATGGAGCAGCCGCGATAGACGGGGCGATCATCGGATCAGCTGCTTGGAGGTGGAGGACAGGGCGGCTGAACCGGCGGGATAGCGAGATGGACGACGAATCCTCATCCGGGGAGGTGGACGAGGGACGTCGAGCTATTGCGTTGGACGACATCGTTGGGGAAGAGGCTCCGGCTGGGCAGCGGTGACGTGGCGGACGGAGGA
Organism: Triticum aestivum; assembly: GCF_018294505.1. Taxonomy (NCBI): domain Eukaryota; kingdom Viridiplantae; phylum Streptophyta; class Magnoliopsida; order Poales; family Poaceae; genus Triticum; species Triticum aestivum. Next base: position 379,330,025 of record NC_057794.1, read on the forward strand.
GGGTGGGGTTTCGCGGCTGGAGCAGAGAGGTTATGACGGCCTGGGGTTTCGAATGGCGAAAAGGGGGCGATGGGAGGGGGTGAAGCATGACTTAGGGACGCGGTTGTACAAAATGTAGGGTGTGTTACAAAAGTACCCCCCCACCAATTTGAACTAGCGGCCCTTTCGGCTCAGGGTTAGAAGGGGGATTTCGCGTGTCGGGATTTGGCAGCTGGAGGGAGTTTTCGCGCGCGTTGTAATTTTGGGATAGCAAGGTGCGGGTTGTGAACGCGCCAGTTTTGGGAGCATGATATCTGAATTTTCGGGATATAACAAGACGCGGGTTGAATTTTAGGGACAAGCCTAACATGTAGTAATATTGTACTTGTACGTACCAAATCAATTCGCACTTCGCTCAACCAAAAGGAAAACGAAAAAAATAAAACTATTCACACCACACAAAGAGGGAGTCTTGCCCCGTTTTACTATACAAATGCTATTCAAAGCTACTCCCTCCTTCCATCTATATAGGGCCTAATGCGTTTTTCAATGCTAACTTTGACCAAATATTAGAGCAATGATATATGACATGCAACTTACACAAAGCACATCGTTAAATTCGTCTGTGAAAGGTTCTTTCAATGATATAATTTTCACATTGTGCATGTCATGTACTATTAATCTTGTCAATAGTCAAAGGTGGTCTTAAAAATCTCATTACGCCCTAGATAGATGGAAGGAGGGAGTATGAATCCATGTTATGTCCGATTAAATTTTTCGCTTGCTGTATAATGCATGTAACCTACTCATACCAACATTTTAGTGCATTCCAAATGTCTATACCACCGCTGCAATTCGAACTAAATTTGAATTTGTTTCTCTATTTCAATAAGAATCTACAATAATGATTGTTGCCAACTTCAACCATCATAGTTTCCTTGCTATCCACCAGATATAAATTAGACGACCTATAATGCAGGATGGCAGGCACACCATCATCAACAACTCCGTTTTTTATAAGAGTAGAGATAAAATATATTAGATGTAGTATAACATGTTCATAACCACACCATGTGTATCACCGTTATATATATTCACACATGCGTCGGTTTGAAACAGTATGATAAATTCTTCAAATATCTGAATTCGCTTTTTATAGTGAAGTATATATGATCTCTATTCGTCTTTTACACCCACACAACCCTCTTATCTTTGTAGCTACTGCTAACTTTCTCTTGTGCATGCACACGCCCGCATCCCTCTCACCCTCCCTCAGCATTCTCTAGCTCCATCACGCAAATTCGTCTTTTCACTTTAGGTCGTTCACCCACGGTGTGTGTAGGCCCCCCAGCTCCTTCTTTACGGCACACATCGATCGATATGCCTCTCTAGCCAGGTGTGCCTAGCACAAACACAAGCTTTCCCTCTTCTCTTGTCACCGTCCATGCCTCACTCCCACCACTCTTTTCATCGTTCTCGTACTCGAACACTCCTCCCCCTCGATATAGTATGCCTCTCGTACCACCTCCTACATGCATCCCTCTCTCTCTCTATCCTTCTCCTCGTGCCTCATTTGCTTCTAACACACACATGCATGTATACCGATCGATCTCCCAACATATACCTAGATCGACTTTAACTACCCCCCCCCATCGATCGACGTACCTCACAAGTTATGTCTCTCCTTTCTCTAACAAAGGGCGATTGATCTTCCTATGTAGTTACGTCTGCTTACCAGAGCCACATCGTCCCCCCTCATCATTCGTGCATGCCTCCTGACCCGTCTCTCACACGCACGTGCACAGACAACAAGCAGCCATCTCCTCTCTTATTGATATTGCGGGCATGCCCTCCATTTGTCTAGCAAGGCTATCCCACCATTTGTTAGAAGGAACTCCACTACCACCCCCTCCAACACTCTAGCTCTGTCTCTCTCCCAACCGTATTCCTCTCCTGCACATATGCATGGATGCCGATCGATCTCCCTTAATACATGAGGCAGATGGATCTCCTTAATACATGAGGTAGGCCTCTCTCCTCCTCCACACATATACCCGCCATTGTACCTCTATAGTTAATTGAGCCTCCCTCTTCCCCCACCACACACCAATAGTCGAGCGCTGCATGTAGGTATCCATGCCACAGAGACAAACTGCACATGTCCCATCTCACGTTCCAGTAGGCCAGCCACTCTATATCTTTGACGTGGGCACACACAAATTCGATGGCACTCTTTATCGATCGCGCGCGCGCACACACACACACACATCATCCTACTCTTCGATTCTATGGACACCTCAAGCCGATAATACCTCCACTCTCTTCTCGTGGATCGCCCCCTCTATATATATGTTATATTCAGGACTCTATTTCACACACATTGCATATGTTACATTTTTTGATTGACCCCCCCCCCCCAAAAAAACTCTCAAGAACCCACACACTATATCTCTCTAGGTTTGTATCTCTCTCACACAACCCCACGTAGGTGGTGTACGTATACAAGAAGAGAATAGGTGCACCATGCACGTACTCACGCTTCATGCCCAGCCACACCCGCGCGGGTACACGGTGGAGCTCATTTCTTTATGAAATGGCAGACCACGTGCTAATTTGAATGCATGTAGCGGTTGTTTACCTAGGGAGGTCGTGTACCATGCGTGCACGAAACAAAGTTCGACTTGACGCGTTGCCGTGTTATTTTTAAATAAAGTTATAGCGCTCAATGGCACGTACACATAATATAAAACGATTTTTATGGAGAAAAAGGTAGTACGCTCACTATATACAATGGAGCCTGCCTGCCTGGTTTTTCGCTCTTCAGAGTATCTCGCACAAGGCTGCGGTGGCCTCTCTCTCTCACACATCGTTGGTCACTGATCCGGCCGCATCCCGTCCGCCGGGGAAAGGGAGTGCGCTGGCCTCTCTCTCTCTGACCGTTGGTCACTGATTCGGCCGCACCCCGTCCGCCGAGGGAAAGGGAGGAAGTGCATCATTTCTCCGTTCGACGGCGCCGAGGCAGCACGTCCAGATCTGCGGTACACGCCGTTCTCTCTGACCAAGATCCGGCACGGCAGGGCCTACGCCACCTGCTCGCAGATTCCGCCCGCCGCCGCTCACCTAGTTACATCCCGACGACCTCCAGGTATCCCCTCCGGCCTTGCTCCACTTCCCGTCTTCACGCGTCGCTGCATGTGGATCTTCCATAGTTCTTTGCCCAAAACGCAGCTCGTCCGGCATACTTTCCATATTGCATTCTCGTCCTCACACCGTTTTAGACAAACACAACCGTGTTGTTATCTTCCCTTAGGACAAGAAATGTCCTTCTTTTTTGTCGTCGCATGTGTTATCAACTGTTATTGGCCAGTAATTGTTTCCTTTCTACCTCTTTTTTGCAAACGGGGCTATCCATTTCACCTCGTTGCTATTGCGACCTTTTGGTGAACTGCACAAATCACTTTTTTCTTAAGAGTGTTTTGTGCAGTTGTACTAAAATGTCACACGGGTAACGTCTCTACATTTCAGTGCGACTGCACAAAGGGAGATTGGTTTTGCTCTATCCTCCTCATCCAACTCTGAGCCTAATCTTCTCCAACTAGTTAGTCTTAAGAGAGACTGCAAAGGTGGCCGGCTTCTATTTGTGTGTTTATTGTTTCATCAGCAGTCCTCTATTATTGTAATCACACTTAATATCTTTGGAACAGGGACGCTCAGCTCTATTTTAGTGGAACTGCACAAAATGATCGGAATGTTGCATGCTCCAGACAGCTACTTTTTTTTCTAAATCAACATGCCTTGTTGATTTAGACAGAGCTGGGGGGACGTTGCAGCCAATGAAAGCATGGATCAATTTTAATTTAACACCTTCTCACAACTCTCTCTTCAGTTGTGATGTAATTATTAGCTCTGATCTGCTAATAATTGACATGCATTAGCAAGGAAGTTAGTTTTTTATTGTTTCCAAAAGAGCATCGATGGCAAGACACGCGAAACAAAAGCTGAAATCTCACACCATTGTACAATTTCCTATCGCTGGAAAATTATTTGTATAGTACGTCAATTATGTAAACAAATGATGGAAGCTTGATAGCATTCCCAGAAGCCTCTTCATCATCCGGGTCCATGTGCCATGCACACAATTATACTCCTTCGTTCCTAAATATTTGTCTTTTTACAAATTTCAAACGGGCATATTTTAGAGTGTAGATTCACTCATTTTGCTTCGTATGTGTACTCCCTCCGTTCCTAAATATTTTATTCGTTTTTCTAGAGATTTCAACAAGTGACTACATACGGAGAAAAATGAGTGAATTTACACTCTAAAATATGTCTATATACATCCGCATGTGCCAGTCCATTTGAAATCTCTAAAAATAGAAATATTTGAGTAGTCAATCATTAAAATCTATAGAAAGACAAATACTCCGAAGTATATTTAAGAACCGAGGGGGTAGTGCACAACCGCATGGGAGAATCATCCCGGTCAGTGCGCCGCATTAATAGTGAGTAATTAGCAGTCAAATCATAAGCCCCACCTTTCCCACTGTAAGTTGCTCTGAAGAAGCAACCATCAATACGCTCTTCTTTGAATCCGCTCATACTACTCCATCCGTCACTGTTTATACAGCCCGCTTCAGAAAAAAGAAAAAAAATCTGTGGGACCAAGGCGACTAGCGATCGGCCTGAAAAATAGCATTGGTAGTTATAGCACGGCGTCTATTACTAGAGGGAGTAATGCGTACACACATGCATGCAGTGCTTCCACCCCGGGTACACACATGCATGCACTTACTCCACTCTGTAGTAGTACAATACATGGAGAGAAAATTGTGGACTTGATTGCGGTTAATTGAGCATTATACCAAACGCGTCTAAAGTCTCTCTGGTATTGGAAATGCATTGAGAGAAATGCATCATAATGAAGCGCGCCCTGTAAACTGTGACGGAGGGAGGAGTAGTATGAAGGTGCAAAACGAAGTACGCGTATGGCCAGTCGGTCAACGCACCTCCTCTTGGCATATCACTGACATGTGGGACAGGAGTGTGAGCAAACCAATCTCAATTGACGGCAAAGAGCCAACCCGCCGTTCCTTGAGAGAGACGAGGAGCGAGAACACAAAGACGGGCTCGCACGGAGGCCAAGATATATTCGATCATGGTTGGTTGATCGATATCATTCATTACATGTTGGGCTGCCGTTTTCCGCCCTTCTCCGGAATAAACGTGTACTTTATCAGAGATAAAAAATAAGAGACGCTCCACCATGCGGTTCTAGTAGTAGTACTACTTGTACTACTGCGCTTGGCTCTTCGCCTCTTCGTGAAGTCGAACAATGATGGTACTCCGCATGTTGGGTACTACAGTGTATGCCTCTGACAATCTGACACTGAATGGACTGATGCATGTCCACTGAGGGTAGGTTGCATTAGTCAAAAGGCGTAAGCGAGCTTCACCTTGTCCTGCAAGCTTCTCCTCATTCTGCGAGTTGACGGGACACACCAAAAAGTAGTGCTAGTCCATACTCCCTCCTTTTCGGTTAATATGGCTTAATCTTTTTTGCGGGTAAATGAGAGAGCTTTATTCATATATAAGCATTCTTAGGACGATCAGCCAAGACACTGGTCACTAGGAAGCGAGGTACCCCGCAAAAAAAGAAGTAGGAAGCGAGGTGTTTCATCAAGCCAGCTCTCGGCCACATTCAAAGTCTAGCAAGCACGGTTCGCACGAAGATGCGCCGCAAGGTTAGCTGACCTGTTTACATGCCGAATAACAAAAAAAGAGGAAATATTACCGAGCGCTACTATTTGTAGTAGGATATGAGCCAGAATTAAGCGAGAATTGTGGCGAGTGTTCCATGCAATCAACTTCCATTATCACATGCGAGAACCCTCGAAGAGAACCAAATTTGTTGAAGATTGCTTTATCACATTTTAAAATTATAATAAGAGTGCAGACGCTCCTCCATCCAGTTCCTAGTACTAGTATAGTATGTACCTTTATAGACTATAGTAGTAGTACTAGTAAACTTTGCGCTTGGCTGTTCGCCTATCCGGGAAGTCGAACAATAATAGCACTAGTAGTATAGTGTATGCTTCTGGCAATCTGACACCGAATTAACTGTTGCACGTCCACCGCCTGAGCGAGTGAGAGCTTGCATTAGTCAAAAGTTTCTCCTTGTCCTACGAGCCACCGTCCTGCAACCTTCTCCTCGTTCGGCAAGTTGACGGGACACAACAAAGTAATGCTAGTCCATACTGCCTCCTCTCCGGTTAATATGGCTTAATTTCAAACAAGATAAATACACTGTCTGTCACTGTATATTTGTAAAAATACGGTAAGTGTACTTCGTAATATGCTCATTGTGCTCAATATATATATTTTTTGGTGTTTATACGGTTACTAGCTCACCCTGACTGAGTATGTGTGTGCATGCACATGTAGGTTGAGCACTTGAGCGTGACCGTGTGTGTTCCGTCGTGTGCTCAGACATGCATGCATTAGGGCGTCGCGCGCATTTTTGCGTCTATGTGTACGTGTGACTGTTGCATACACGTAGGGCGAGTACGTGTAGGGGCCACTAAGGAGCAATCAAATCACACAGTAAGTTAGTCAGAATAAGCAACCATCATTTCACTCTTGAATGGCACGTGCGCAATATAAAATGGTTGATATGGAGAGAAAAAGAAAACAACTATATATACACTAGCAGGAGCCTAAGCTACAATCCTGCTTGCTTAGGTTGCTCTCTTCACAAGCATAGAACGACGGGCCTGATCCCACAGCTGGGGGAAGGGAACAATGTTCTGCGTAGACGCGGTCGAGATCGGTGAGGGAGAAAACCCACAGTCGGTGCGTTCCAATCGGGGGTCACCGCGGTATGGGCCGATGCCGCGTCCCAACCGCCCTTCTAGCTATAGCCCGACGTCCCACGTAGTCCATCTTCCTTTTGGAGTGGGCTTGCTCCACTGCCGTAGCTCCATCTCCATGTCGATCTTTCTCTACTTCTACCGGCTTCTACTTGTGATGAGTTTATGTCTCATGAACTAGTGCCAGTACTATTATTCTAATAACACTTCTTCAATATCTTTGCCATCAGGGATGCTCAGGTCGATTTTAGTGGAACTGCACAAAAGCATCGTATGATCCGAGGGTGCCAGCCGTGTTTCCTTCGACATGTTCTACCTGGCCAGGAAATTAAATCATGTTGAGGGTTTAGGGTTTAAGTCGTAGTGACCCCATCAGTAGTTTTTCTTTCGTACACGCTCTCACAACTTTTTTTTAGTTGTGAAGTAAATATTGGCTATGATCTGTGAATCATTGAGATACATCAGCATGCGTGTTAGTTTTCCTTTGTATTTGATGGAATGTTGTAACGGGGCAACCTTGGAATAGGAATGAAAATGGAGTGCAAACTTTCCGTTTTTTCGGAGAAAAAATGGAAACAGAGAGAAACCAACATTTCATTTCGTTGGATTGTGCCATCGAGCAAAACCAACGTTTAAATCATGTCTGTCATGTTCGTGTCTCACCCTCCTCCACAGATCAACCCCACACGGTCGCTTGGCATGCCACTCACCGCAAACTGAGTATACGATAACTTTCCCGCCTGCTTGTTGATGGATCGCGCCATGGAGTACTAGCACTACTGGAAGAGATTGACAAGTTGGGGGAGGACAGCTAGCTATAGCACGGACTCCCAAGAACTTTTTACATGCATGTAGTAGCCGACTATTGCAATCTTTGAACGCGGAGCAGCCGCGTGCACCCGGAAGCGGCGCGGGCGATGCTCTCTCGGCCGGCGCGCCGCTTCAATGCCAGCGCTAGTGAGAGGTCGCATCCGCTCTGGCTGGGCATGAATGCGGCACTGACTGTTTCGGGCGGGAAGGACGCGCGGGTGATGAAGAGGGTTCGGGTTGGTCAGGACCGACCGTGGCAGCGGTCCGGATGTGGGCAAACAAGAGATGTTGTACGTTAATATTGTTGCGTATATAATTAACAATGTAAATAATGTGCCAGTTGGACAAATATGATTGGAGATGGAGATGGAAATGGAAATGGAATTTTACGTAAACACGAATATGCATGTCTATGTCTATGTGTGTGTGCGCGACGACTCTCGCGATCTGGAAGCGGGGGCGTGTTTTTGATCGAGTTTTCTTTCTTGGTACATTAGAAAATCAGTTTGTCTAATTCACATCTAGATGCTATTTAAGGATCTCACATCTAAGCTCCCACAAGTATATAATGTAGCAACAAGAAACAGAAAAAACTAGGAAAAAAATAGACCACAAACAGAGTGGACGCGCGTATTCTATTTAAAACCACTGCTATGGAGATTTTTTTACTCCATTATAGCCTCTTGTTTGATAGAGTTTCTCATGTCTCGCTCTCTCACCCTCTCCATATCAAAACAAGATGACAGTGTCCACTCTATCTCTCTCCTCACAAGAGGTCACAGATCCGACCGAATCTCGTCCGCTGCGGGAGGTGAGGAGGTGCAGCGTTGACGTTGTCGCCGCCGGCGACGGAGGAAGCCGATGCGCACCGTCCTCTCGGAGCCGGCGCTGGCGCGGACGAAGATCCTCCGCGCCCTTGTTCGCCGCCGTCGTGTGGGCAGATCCCACCCGCCCGCCTAAACGACATCTCGCCCACCTGAGGGATAACTTCTTGTACTGGTCCAGCTCCCCAGGTCGCTGCGTGCGGGTTTTCTTCTATGTGACTACTCCCCAGCTCCCCATGCATAGCAGCTAGGGTTCGTCGGCTGGTCCAACATCACCTACTAGTACTATTATAGAGGAAATGCTACTCGAAAAGTTGTCCTGATTTATGCCTCGGTGGAGGTATACATGTTGTTTCGACAAAAAGTACATGGTGGTTGTGCGGTCATTGTCCATATGGTGGTAGTACTATCACTGGTTAAATGAAGAAATGCTTTTTTTCTCGGGTATCCTAGTTTAGTTCCCATCAAGATAATTATGATGCTTCTGTTTGTTGGTGTACTTTTCATTAATTCATATTGACAATTGAGATGTCGTTGCTAACCCTTTTTTATGTTTTTGGAAACAGCGATGCGTGTCTCCATACCCGGGCATGTCTTCCTCAATTTTAGTGGAACTGCACAAAATTGGATGGCCATTGTTGTTTCGCCTCACTGTCCTCTGCCACGTTGTTCTTGCTTCCTCGAGCTTGATTACTGAGAAGAAACAGACCATAGTGAGGATTTGTCGAACTTCATAGGTGCCTCACCCAAACTTGATGCCAAATGGATGATGCATCACCACGATGACCTATCGATGCTCATGGTTGCGCCTCATGGTTGCATCAGCTGGTGAAGCTGATCGATTTTCAATGAAAACCAAGCTGTCTTCCATCAGTGCTCTTTGCTTGTTATGCACAAAGATGATATCCTTCATCCGTTCACCTTGGTTGCGTTGGAGACGCAGTCGTCTTTCACGTTGGTGCAATTTTATCACACAATTGGCTATGAACCAAATGTTTCCTCGAAGAAGGATCGACGTTGGTACTAAGAGCATAAGTTTTGTATTGATTTCTAAGCCTTATCACAAATTTGTCTCCAGCTCCCCTGTAATTTTATTTGTCCAGCTATTAACTTTGATTTAAAAAATGGTGTGGACTAAAAACACGGATGGACGTAGTAGCCCTCCATTTTTATTTACTCCGCATATTAGATTTGACTGAAGTCAAACTTTGTAATACTCTCAAACCTTTCTGATAATTGAAATTAAAATTCTTTATTTGTACACACTCTCACACGTTTCCGATAATTTGGCGCATGCGTGGTTGTTCACTTAAGGGAGGGTCGTGTACCACACGTGAAGGACAGGAAGTGCGACCAGGATGCATGGGCGTGGATCGTTAGTTCATCGGAAGTAGTACTAGTTTTCTTCAAAGTACATTAAAATAAATAGTTTCGTTTCGTACTTACACAATTTAAAATGATTGTTATGGAGAGAATAAGAAAACCACTCCACTATATATTAGTCGTATACACAAGAGTACTATATGGACGCAACTTCATTGACTTAGTGCACCTGCCTTTGGATTTATGACAGGTGGGCCCAAAATGTGGCTGGCTCACCTGTCATACAGCCAAAAGCAGGTGTAGTGAAGGCATCAGAGCTCAGTCCATACTACAGTAGTATATATATAAGCGGGAGCCTCGGCGCTTGTTCGCTAGGGTTTGCACTCTCCACACGCTCGCCGCACTACATATATGTTACACGCTGGAGGCTTAACGTTCATTTGCTAGGGTTTGCTATATTCATAGTCTCTCACCCTCTCTTCACCAGATCTAAACAAGACTGCGTTGGCCTCTTGTCTCTCTCTCCCCCCTCATAGCTGGTGAAGGAGGCGTCCGTATCCCGTCGTACCAGGAAGGGGAGGAGGTGCAGCGTTCACTCTATCGCCTTCGGCGAGGGAGGCAATCCACTGCCGGCTGCGCTGTTCTCTTTCACCCAGCGCCTGTGCGGGAGGGCCACCGACCCCTTCTTCCTCGCTGCCGTACATAGTGTGGGCAGATCCGGCCTCCCGCCGCACGCCTTGCCACATCCCGATGACCCTAAGGTATAAATTTCTTTGAAACCGTCGTTGCTCTAGCTGCATGTGGATCTTTTTCGATCTGTAGTCGAATCTAGGTCTTGGTTCAAAGAGGATGGAAGGGTGCGGTGGGTTGGAGCAAGAATCTAGGACATGGTTCAATGACGAAAGGAGGGGCGGAAAGTAGTATAGACTGGCTATCCAGTCGCTTTGTAGGTCGAAAAGGGAAAAAGGGGGTAACCCAGTACACACATCTGTAAGGAACCGATCTCTTTGTTGGAAAGGGGAAGAAACTGGGGGGCGGGTAATTTGTGCAAGACTAGATTTGCTGCCCTCACATAGGAAGAAGGTTCAAAGAGAACAAATATGGGACCAGCGCATATATGCTGCTTGGCTACATACTCTGCATCACCTATTTATACGTGTGGACGCACATGGTGCTGGCATGTCCCATACATCTATTTTGCTGTTGTTAATCTAAAAATGCCACCGGAAAATTGAAGCAATGCCACTGTTAAAAGTAAATTACATTTTTTAACGAATGTTGTTTCAAGAGAATGTCTCTGTTAATATGAATCAATGCAACCGTTTTAGAAATGCTACTGTCCTACTTTGTTTTTCATCCAAGATAAGTTAGATGCTTCTTTCTGTCACTGTTTGTTTCATCCTCCTTTATTGGCAAGTAATTGTTTCCTTTTTGCCTCTGTTAAAACAGGGGTATCAATTCAACTTGTTGCTATTGTGACATTCTGCTTCGCTACTCGAAACACTTATGTTTTAAGAGTGTTTTGTGCGGTTCAACTTGAATGTCACACCGGTGACTTTGCTTAATTTTGGTGGAACTGCACAAAAGGAGATCGAGATTTCTTTCCAATCTTCGTGGCGAGTTGTTTCAAATCTTGGTCTCAACCACATGATGTGCAGTGTGCTTTGAGATGTTGTGCTACTTGTTTTGGTAATGTTTTAAATAAATGTTGAATTGAAGCTATTGTATTGTTGTCTTTTCCCATTAAGTAGTGAACAAAAATGGGACCAACCCAGACATGATGCTTGTTGCTATGTTACAAGAAATTCAGCATCACCCCCTTTATAAGCCAGTAATTGATGCCACTCTCAGAATTAACTACTGAATCTTTTTCAAAACTGCAACACTTGTTAGGGATTGACGGGATTACCATTTTTGTGGCCGCATGTTTCATCCTCCTTTATTAGCAAGTAATTGATTCCTCTTTTGCCTCTGTTTAAACATGGATATCTGTTCAAGTTGTTGCTATTGCGACATTTTGCTTCGCTACGCAAAACACTTTGCTTGATTTTAGTGCAACTATACAAAACGAGATTGGATTTCCTATTCGTGTTGGCAGATTCGTATTTTATCTTGTCCGTCTCATGAAAGGTCACTACAAGCCTTCATCCACATGATTGTGCAGTGTGCTTTGAGATGTTGTGCTTCTTGTATTGGTACTGTTTTTAATAAATGTTGAATTGAAGCTATTGTATTGTTGTCTTTTCCCATTAAGTAGTGAACAAAAATGGGATCAACCCAGATATGATGCTTGTTGCTTTGTTACAACAAACTCTGCATCACCCCCTTTATAAGTAGATGGAAGCACATACTGTTGTTGCGCCCACTCTCCCCTGGAACTGTTTATGCTTTTCGTCAATCTAATGCCGCTGGTAAAATTAAGCAATGCCACTCTCAGAATTAATTAACTACTGAATCTTAGTTCAAAACTGCAACACTTGTTAGGAATGGTACTATCCTGCTTTGTAGTTCTTTCTACATGTTTAACCAAGGTATTGTTAAGATAATGTCTCTGTTAAAATGAATCAGTTCCATTGTTTTAGGAATGGTACTTTTCTGCTTTGTCGTTCTTTATACATGTTGAAACAAGGCATTGTTAAGATAATGTCTCAGTCAATATGAATGAATCACACTGATGGAGAATTGCTACTCTCCTGCTTTGTTTCCCATTAAGATAAAGTAGATCAGTAGATGCTTTTCTTCTGGGAGTAAAAGTCATCAACCGTTATTTCTCAGTAATTGTTTCCCTTATACCTATTGTTGCTTACAGGGATATCAAAATTAAAGCTCGGTTTTATTCCGACTTCGATTTTAGTTGAACTGCACAAAAGGAGCCAATGTGTCCAAGGCAAACTGCTGCATTACTTGGTCCAGTTGGTCGTTCCACTTTGCAGAAAGAAGCAGTCACTGTTTGTGCTACATTACAGAAGGAATGACCGAGAAGCTTTACAGAGTATTATTAGACACCAGTGACATGACTAGTCTGCAGAGACCATTGGCAATTTAACAACACGTGGAGTGCCCTGGGAAAAAAGTGCCCAAACAAGTACAAGAAGTTACGACAGGACTCCACGATCATAGGCATTGCATATTTTGAATGGGAAAAGCTTGTCAAAGTTTAATCATTGATGTTAGAAAGAAGACGTTAGTTTAATATATTGGAATTGGAAAACCTTGTCAAAATTTGCTCATTCATGTTAGCCAGAAGACATGCATTTGATATTTTTGAGTGGGACGCCCTTGCTGTGAGCAGCGTCGAGTGTTTTTTCCTATTCCTGTGTTTAGTTTAGAAGTAAATAGTTACTCTGCTGAGATATTCCTGTGTTAAGAGTTTGTTCTGAATATTGTCTATGTAATGCCAGGCCTTGTGTTTGATTGCAAAGTTGAGCTTGGAATGTTGTGGCATGCGGCATCACGAGCTGTTCACCATGCCTCCTGAGAATAATGCTTCGTATTGTTTTGCATGTCGATCTAATGCCAGTGATTTGCTTGTTAAGAAGATCATCCTCTTCTGTTGTTTCTGTGCTTAAGAAGTTCATCGTCTGATGTTTCATTCATAGCATATACGATATTAGGCCGTGATCTTCCGACCAACTCATGATATTAGGCCGTGATTGGATCGTCGTTTTCCAACCAAAACCGCTTGTAAAACTGACGCTTGTAAATTAAAGAAGGTGGTCTCGGGCCAAGGCGCTTTGTTGGTCGATTTCGACTAGTAAAATATCGGAAGTACTTCACACACGATAAAAATGTTGAATGACACTCAGACGATTGCTAATCCAGCCGTTAGCTACTGTTTCAGCCTTGCCCATGGATGGCATGATACGCACCTCATGCATGTATCGTCTGGTAATGTCGTCCATATAGCAGTGCTCGTAAAATATACACCGGTCTCTCAAATTACACGCGTAACCCGCCGGTTTTACTTACAGACCTCGGGCCCTCGGTTTCATTATGCCTGTATTTTACGCGTTGTTTCCGGTGACAAGTAAATTACACTTGAATGTTAATACATGTTTGAAATAAACCAGAGCTCCCAAGCGCGGCCTTACCGTTTCATGCCATCTCAGTTTCTCGAAGGTGCTCATAGGTGTCCGATGATCCTGGCTTCCTAAATGAGCAGTGGGCGCTGTATCAGACCATCTGTAGGGCCTGCGAGGCCCTCTCCATTGTCCTTCGAGTTGTTGCGCTCGCCGTGGCGCCGAGCATTGTTAACATCGTTAACGAACATGAAGATTTAGGAGATTACTTTATTTTGACTGGATGACACTAGGGACCCACTAGGGCCATAACCATACGTACACAAGTGCATCCTTATTATGTACAACTTCTTTTTGCTTTCTCCTTGTTTCCTGACATCACGGTCCCACACCATTGTCAACCTATGTAGTCAATATAAACGAGAGAATTGCACAAGGTGCGGCCGACAGCTGGGACCAAGCAGCTCGAGCAGTATTTGTGTTTTTCAGGCGTGAGCACTGCAGAGTTTTTCTTGGCGATGATTTCGTTGTTGTTCAGAGGAGAGCAGGGTATTAAGTGGGCAGGCTGTGGCCCGTCTAGCCTAGGCCAGATATCCAGCCCAGATATTAATTTTTTCAAGATGAAAATGGCTAGCCCAGCTATACGTCTTTTTGAGGAATACCCAGGCAAGGTCAACTTGTTATTCTCCGCCCCGCTGGGCTGCAAATCTTTCCTAGGAGGGATGCATTAGGCTTAACAGGAAAACGGGCTTTAAAAATAATAAATGGGATGTAATTTTAAAAACTGGGCAGTAACTATAAAAAATGCACCAAACATGAAATTAGTTTATAAAATATTATTTATGGATTTTGAAAATCTTAAATGTTCATTGTTGCGCGCGCAATGTTTCATTGGATTTTTATGTGATACAAATTTATATTTAATCTGACTAGAAATTTCGGGATAAAAATATTTCGGATCCCATCAAAATGTGGGAAATTTTATTGAATTGTGTCTTCAATGGTTGGTTGAAATTATTAATCGTTGTCCTAGCTAGAAAATGGGTTGTACTTTTAACAAACTGTAAATGGGCTGTTGTAAATTCCATTAGAATTCAAAAATGGGCTCTACATTCTTACAAAACGCAAATGGGCTATAAGTTCTCTGCCACATACTTGTGGGCCTACTAAGTGAGGCGTCCCCTAAAAAAACAAGTTAACGCGTATGCAAGGCTTTGTCAACTTATTATAGTCAACACACGGTTCTAGCAGCAGTGGACGTTGGATGTCTATCCAACTGATGTCGTGCTTCTACTTCATCTTGGATATTCTTAGCTTAGGCCGCCCAAAAAATGATTCCTCCCCTTGACATCTGGGGTGCACCGTTTCGGAGGCTGACCTATGAGCCTACTAAGTTGGAGCATAACAAGGGATTTGTCAACTTAGTCAATATAAACGATTCTAGCTTCAGTGACCGTACGATGTCCATCCAACAGCCATAGTGCTTCTTCAACCTCTGTTCTTCTTGGTCCAGCCGCCCAAAGCAGCACCGGTCATGCCGCCTGCTCCTGCCTCCCATGGCCGGCTCTGCTTCCGCGGAGGCCTCACCGCCCCCATACTACTCCCACCGCAGGCCAGGCCATCCCTCCACTCACCCACACCCCCTGTTATTCTGCGGCGACGACAACCTCACACCGCAGCCGAACCAGTGAACCCTCGTACTCCTCTCCGCGCGAGCTTCCACTGCCACGTCTTCCCCAGCTCCGCGTCGTCCCCTTCCTAGGCCTTGCCGTTGTCCACCGCCCTGGTGCTCTCGGCGCGGCGTGGTCAACATGGTCAATGACCGACTTCCATCGGAAGAGTACTGTACGTGGAGAGGCCGACAGCTGGGTCCATGGCGGCCGCAAGGAAGTGCCTCCTTATTACGCGCAAAATAATTATTCCTCCACCTGACAGCGGGGACCCACCGGACGGGCCACCTTATTTCACAAAAAAAATGTTTCCCCCTGACTCCTGGGACCCACCGGACGGGCCACCATATTTCGCGAAAAAAACGTTCCCCCGTTGTCAGCTCGGACCCACCGTAAGTGCCTCATTACGCACAAAAAAATGAATACTCCCCCTGCTAGCTGGGACCCACCTTGGTGGGAGGCTGACTTGTGGGCCTAGTAAGTTGATGGGGATGGAGGGCTTTGTCAACTTAGTCAATATGAACGATTCTAGCTCTTGTGACCGTACGATGTCCATCCAACGGCTGTAGTGCTTCTTCAACCTCTGCTCTTCTTGCTCCAGCCGCCCAAAGCCGCGCCGGTCATGCCGCCTGCTCCTGCCTCCCATGGCCGACTGTGCTGCCGCGGAGGCCTCACCGCCCCTACTATTCCCACCGCTGGCCAGGCCCTGCGGTGACGGCAACCTCACACAGCAGCCGAACGAGTGAACCCTCATACTCCTCTTCGCGTGGGCATCCACTACCACGTCTTCACCGCCTCCGCGTCGTCCGCTTCCTAGGCATCGCCGTTGTCCACCGCCCTGGTGCTCTCGGCGCGGCGTGGTCAACATGGTCAAGGAACGACTTCCATCGGACGTGGACTGTATGTGGAGAGGCTGGCAGCTGGGTCCACGGCGGCAGCAAGGAGGTGCCTCCTTATTACGCGGAAAATAATGATTCCTCCAGCTGACAGCAGGGACCAAACGGACGGGCCACCATATTTCGCGAAAAAACCTTTCCCCCCTGACTGCTGGGACCCACTAGCTACACCTTCGCACACAAGGAAGTGCGTCCGGGCAAAAAAAACAATTCACCCCCCTGACTGTTGGGACCCACCAGCTACATCTTTGCACGCAAGGAAGTGCGTCCGGGCAAAAAAAACCAAAACGATTCGCCCCCTGACTACTGGGACCCACCAGCTACATCTTTGCAGGCAAGGAAGTGCCTGATAGTCGGGACCCACCTGGTCGAAGCGTACGTAGCGTTGTCATTCTGGTCGCGAACGTGTATGTACATATATACTGGTCGATGTAGAGGCGCGCACGTGTCATAGTAGAGGCGCGTACGTGTCGTAGAGGAGGCGCGGACATAGCATGTACACGTACGTACAACGGCCAGGGTGCAAGAAAGAAAATACGGCCACGTACATACATACGGGCAGGGTCTCGAACGCCTACTCGCGCATACGTACGGCAAGGGCTCGTGTACATGGCTGGGTCAGAACGGAGAAACAGCATCATCGTCGTGTTCATGGGGAGCCAATGGAATGCGTCGTGTTCATGGGGAGGGATGTGGCGTACCACAAAACGGAGGAAACTGACCTCCTATGGTCGAAACGGGGGTCTTGTTGATCGGGAGGATTGTGGCGTTCGGCAAAACGAAGTAAACGGACTTACTACGGTCGAAACAGGGGTCCTATTGATCGGGAGGGGTGTGGTGTACGGCAAAATGAAGGAAACGGACCTCCTACGGTCAAAACAGGGGTCCTGTTGATCGGGAGGGGTGTGGTGTACCGCAAAACGGACGAAACGGACTTCCTACGGTCGAAACGGGGGTCCGGTTGATCGAGAGGGGTGTGGCGTACTGCAAAACGGACGGAACGGACCTCCTACGGTCGAAACTGGGGTCCTGTTCATCGAGAGGGTTGTGGCGTACTGCAAAATGGGACTCCACGAGATACTGTTCATCTCCACCGTCGACCTCCTCCAGCCTCCACGGGCTCCTGTTCATCCAGCCTCCACCGCGCGCTACTCCACCGGCTACTATTCAACCACACCTCCACGGGCACCACTCCACCGTCTACTGTTCATCCAGCCCTCCACACCACGGGGTCCTGTTCAGTCACCCCTCTGCCGTCTACTGTTCATCCAGCCCTCCACACCACGGGGTCCTGTTCAGTCACCCCTCCGCCATCTACTGTTCATCCAGCCCTCCACACCACAGGGTCCTGTTCAGTCACCCCTCCGCCGTCTACTGTTCATCCAGCCCTCCACACCACGGGGTCATGTTCATCCAGAGGCAACGCCACCGCTCACAGTTCATCCCCCCCCCCCCGCAACGCTCACTGTTCATCCAATCTATCGGCTTCAGTTAGCAGCAGTAGCGAAGGAATCGCTCGATCGGGTTCTGTCGTGGAATTGTCATGGCAGATGTTCTAGCGAAAGGACTTAGTCGTAGGTCCATCACAACTAGGAAGCTTAAAGGGGTTAATCGGGACAAAGGACACGAGAGAGTTTTATACTAGTTCGGCCCCTTAAGATGAAGGTAAAAGCCTACGTCTAGTTGGGGTTGGTATTGTAGGGGTTTCGATCACCAAGAGGCTCAACTCGCCGGTTTGGTTATCGATCTCTTGTTTCTTGTCCCAAGCCGCCACCGGGTCGTCCCTTTATATACACAGGTTGACGCCCGGTGGCCTACAGAGTCCCGGCCGGCTCATGCTCGTGTCCGGCTCGGTGACTTCTTTTACATGCCTTTCTTTACAAGTCTTTCCTTACATACGGCAGTTCACAATATCAAGCCTTAAGCTGCCTTTAGGCCCTTTGGGCCTTCTATAAGATTTAATGAACTATCATATTTAATGTTTACTGGGCTTCTTGCGTAACCCTCCATTGGGGCTGACCCGACCCCTTCTGGGCGGGTCACAACTGATAGTAATATCCCCAACATTAGGCCGCAGGTTGACTTGGAACTTCGTTCTTTGTCAATCTTCAACACTTAGAAAAAATCCATCTTCTTATCCTCGCAGAGGTTTTTGTAACCCGCCATGACGTCATCTCTGGAAAACACAAAAAACTTTTATGACATCATCTCCCAACGGATCGTCATCTTTAATGCCTTCCGAGAATCGAGGTGTCCATCCAGTTGGATAACCATTATTTGGCTCTTCCTCAATTTTCAAGGCCGGTCTTCCTCATTCTTCTCTCTCTCTCTCCGTCTTCTTCTTCTCGCGACCCTGCTACTGCCCGAGCTTCGCCGCCGCCGCGCTCCACCTCCGTCTACATCAACCTTGGCCACTGCATCAACCCGAGGTGGTTCAGAGAAACGGCGGCGACCTCCGCAGAATATCTGTGGTTGTAAGTACTCACTTTCCTGCTCCTCAGATCCATGTTTAGGGTTTCTGCATCTTCTTCGTAGTTCGTCATGGCTTCTTCATAGTTCTTCTACTGCCTCCTCTTTTTGATCCAAAAGAGATGTATGTTCATCCAGTAGTTGTTTGGTGCCTCCTTTCGATACTAGCAGACTCCTTTTTCTGGTACAAGGGCTACATTTAGACCTTATGAACTCATCGGGGCTGTATTTTTAGGCCTAGAAATTTTTTCATTTTGAATAGCCATTTGATCTGAAATAATATCAAGCATTTTGGGAAACTTGTTTGTCCCAACACTTAGCTGAATCCGCTTTCTGAAAGAATCTATAGTCATGGCGGCTTGCCGCGCCGGCTTTCTTTTCCTTATATGTCATTAGCCCTTAGTTAAATCGCCATTACTTCCCTGTATTATCATCATTTAGCTGTTAATTTCGCCATTGAATTGAACCGTCATGTTACCTTTCTTTCAGTTTGCTTCTTGAACATCATGCCGACAAAAGCACCAACCATCTCTAACTGGGTTCCCTCAACTGTCATTGAAGAACGTTTGAAGGAGTTTTTCACCATAGGATTTCTGCCAAGAAAAGACATTATGTCTTATCGTGCCCCTGACGAGGAAGAAGAACGACCCAATCCAAGAGACAGTGAAGTGATTGTTTTTACTGACCACATGAACCGTGGCTTCTCACCGCCCGGCTCAAAGTTCTTTAGAGAGGTCCTTCACTTTTTCAAACTCCATCCTCAAGACATCGGGCCCAATTCCATATCTAATATTTGTAACTTCCAAGTGCTCTGTGAGGCGTATCTTCAACAAGAGCCAACCGTGGAACTATTTAGAGAATACTTTTATCTAAACCGGCAGAATGAGTGCACCAATGGACTTAGCTTTGAGCTTGGAGGTATCTCAATTCAGCGCCGACAGGGTGTCGTCTTCCCCCTCATAGTCTTGCCAAGTCATCCAAAGGACTGGAATCAGACTTGGTTTTCCTGTCAAGACATCTCTCCGGCAAACAAAAAGCCATTGCCGGGTTATCGCCCGGATCGTCTGGACTCCAAATTCGTGCTTCCTGACAAGCTCACTGTTGTTGAACGCAAGATACTGATGCCATCCATCAAAAATATCAATGCTCTGTTAGGGAATGGGTTAACTGGAGTTGATCTAACCCGCTGCTGGATCTCATGGCGGGTCATCCCTCTAAGCCGTCGATCAAAACTGATGTACGAATATGGTGGCAGCCCAGATGACTCTCTCCGTCACAGCCCCGTTGATTTGACAGAAGAAGATATTGTTACAATGTCAACCCTTCTGGTAAATGGAAAATACGAAGATTGCAGTATTGTCGGATTAAACCCCTTCTGCAAGCTTAACCCGGTGCCAGAGCTAAGGATATTCTGATCTATCTCCTTTGTATTTTTCCCAGCCATATTGTTTAGCACTGACCTTTCATCTTGTCTTTGCCTGTCTGCAGGCCAACTCTGACTTTGGAGGAGGTGGTCCTGGCACGGTCTAGAATTTATAGGAAAAGAATGGACATTAATAGAGAAGGGGGAAATGGGACTAGCAAAAGACAGGAAATAGAAGGAAAGGAGAAGGAGATGATGCATGGGACGAAGGCATGGGGAAATATTTTGCAAGTGTGTCAAGGTAATTCCACATGAATGGAATATTTTTATTTAGCTCCCTAATATTGGGAGGGTATGTTATAAAGAGAATCACCATGTGAATTCCCTCGATTTAAATGGACTGAAGATCCATGCAATTATTTAGTGAGTTTTAAAACGGGGTGCATGTTGACATGATGCAATGCACATGATGCAATGATGAATGCAACGAACGAAACAAAACACACGACGAAACCCGTTGAAACTATGGAAGGCATCTGAAGCTCCGGTCTTGGGGCGTTACAACACTCCACCACTACGAGAGGATCTCGTCCTGAGATCTAGGATGGCACCGGAGGGAAAAGGAAGAGGAAGATAAGAGGTAAAACTAAGTTGCTTCTTTGACAAACGAGTGAAACCAAAGAACCTTGAAAGCTTAATGCATTATGATAAAAGAATACAACGGAGATGAACGAAGTAGAAAACACTCCATTAGAAAAGAGGAACAAGGGACATTACAAGAACCTTATGGGTTGAAAGACATAAGACAAAGGTTACAATGGACAAGAAGTAGATGCAAGCACCTCGGTTGACACGAGATGTACAAGGAATGATAAAGATCAATTACGGCAACACTCCGGTTGGAAATGGAAGGTAAATAATATGAGCTTTGCAATATGAAAGCACTTGGATGAGACTCCGGTTAGAAGAGGAATGATAGACACAACACTCCTGTTAAAACAAGATAGAGAAGGAATAAGACTGATATAATTTGGACAGCACTCCGAATGTAAATGGAAGGAATTGAACAAGATCTTGACAAACAAGATGATGGGTTGACGAGAGCAACATCATGATGCCTCCGGAACAAAAGATAGAACGGACTGAAAGTAACAAAGAAGAAAACAACATCTTCTACGTCAAATGAGCTTGAAAACCAACAACAGAACGAGTAAGCTTGTTGTGGGATTATAGAAAACATCTTGAAATCTTGAGGTGAAGTTCCGCCACTAATGGAAATAATAGATTGGATTGATATCAACAAGGAGACGAGAAACTTATTCACTGGGAGGATAAATGAAGAACTTGGGTCCTTTATGAGCACCAAAATAGCAACAATCCTTAGGGAATGCTTAAGGTGAAAAATGACACAAGATAACCCCAACGAAGAGGTTAATGGATTGGAAAGGATGTCTTGAGCGAAGAGAAAATGATGGATTTAGATATGTCACTCTTGAAAACTTGAGAATCATGAAACACGAAGGGAAATTATCAACAATGCCATAGCACCACCTCAACGATGAGATATGAAAGAATTGCACTTTGGAATGCAAGATGAAGAATGCTTGAACTCCTCTGAAAAGAATCTCAATGAACCCTTTGAGAAGGGATTAAGTCCTTGATAAACCAACATATAAAACCTCCATGAAGAACTCCGGTAATAAAGTATGATCAAACGGAAGGGACAGTTATAAAGAACTCCGGGAGAAACCTTGCAGTGGTTAGATGAAGCTTTGAAATGATATAACCGAGAAAACTTGGAACTCCGGAAAGAAAGATAAACCATCTCGAACCGAGAATGTGATATGATGAACCACTCCGAAAAGAAGAAATTAGATCACTTGGATGAAACAACAATAAGAATTACGTTATGCGTATCCTTCACCAATTAAATTGATGATGAACAAACGAATTTGGCATAGTACTTATTCCGGTAGAAAGGATTATGATAGATATAGCGCCAACTTGAGAAAGTCTTCAATGAACCACTGGTAGGATTTGGGAACAACGAATACATAGATATGATAAATGAAGGAAGAAGAATCTTGGAAGAACAACCGTAAGAATTGAAAATGATTGAAGAAAAGATAAAGAAGCACCGGGAAGAATTAGCAAATGAACGAAGATGCTTGAGAGAATTTAGAAACAAGATAATGAAGAGATGACGAGCTGATTAGAGAACACTTGAATGATGCACCAGTAAGATTTGGAGAAGGATAGCTAAGAACGGATAACTCTGAGATGATGGGCTCTGGAGAATCAAACTGAAAAGACTCATGAATTGCTTCGGATGGGTGAAAAGAAAACTCAGAATCAAAATAATTATGAGAGGGTGCCAACAAGCTAGAACCATGAATCTTCACGAGAACGGAGCAAGTTTTTGGAGGAAAAACTCTACTTCGGTCTTCAAATGTTGAGAACTACGATGAGAAACACCACCATGAATTGTTGAGGCACTCCGGAATGAAGAATGGAAAGGTTGAGCCAACGATGAAAAGAATTTGAAAGATCTTGGAGAAAGACATTTGACTGATGACAAATCATTCTTATGTCCGACTTAGAAAAGAATTTGAGAAGCTCCGGGAAAATAA
This sequence comes from Triticum aestivum, assembly GCF_018294505.1. Lineage (NCBI taxonomy): Eukaryota > Viridiplantae > Streptophyta > Magnoliopsida > Poales > Poaceae > Triticum > Triticum aestivum. The sequence continues at coordinate 379,352,874 of NC_057794.1, forward strand.
GACGAGTCAGGTAAGATCCTGGAAAAGACTTGTGGGTTAGGGCCCACTCAAAAGAAAAACACCATTGAACGATTACTTGACAAGGAGATTGCACCGATTGAATTAAATGGCTTGAATAAGATAACAACCTCAGAAGAACTTGAACGAATTGAGAATGAACACTAGCATATTCTGAGATATCTTCAGCACTCCGGAACACATGAATAGCGAGAAGAGGATGATTTATGAGGTGCACCGGTCATGGGAAAGGCATTTGAAACGAGGAAAAGGGATATGATCAACACCAAAATCTTAAATTGAATCCAGCGGAGGAGAAAGAGAACGAACAATGATGAACTTGTAGAGCATCTTCAAGAGAACCATCGGGTAAGGACATTGATTGAAAAGAATGAAGAGACTTCACATCCATAAGATGGATACTTGATTCAGAAATCTGAGTCCTGGAAGAAACAAGGGTGGGAGGGCGGGAAAACAAAGGCAACTTGGGATGCATGAAACAAACACCGTTGAGAAAAACTGAGAGGTGATCTTGCGAATGTTAAAATGATCGGATCCACTTGAAGAGAAAGGCATCGGTTGAAAAGGATTGACATGACAATCTTGATTATCATGGAGGATTAGTATTCACATAGAAATATGAGAACAACGCTTAGGAAAGGTATGGAATCAATACTTGACTCCGAAGCAACTCGAATACCACAACTGAAAACAAAACGAAGGATTGGCTTGCAAAATAAGCCGGAACAAACATATGATAGAGATTTCGTCCTAAGTTTTCGTGGTGGGGCCCACATGGGCTCGATCGTACAGCACCATCATGTACAAGGCAGTGCACATGACATACGAAGAGTCCCTGAGTCAGCATAGTCAAGGACTCTTTAAGACACAATGAGACCACTGTAATACCAACCGTGGATGGGCGGACCACTAGACGTCGAACCCCAATCTCATATCATACACCTGTCGGAAAGATATCCTAATAGCTACTTGAATTCCCACTTATAAACTCCCGAAACTTTCCGGTTATGCAAACAGGTGTTGGGGATACAGGGGAAGCATAATATCTCACCCAAAACTAACAAATCCTACATCAAGTTGTATCCATCCTTCAACACATAACCAAGAAACCTTCGGAAATCGTTTACCTCAACCTTAGAAAAGCATCCCTTATACGAGTTATGGCAATACTCCAAAACTCCCGCCCCAGTACTAGGTGGCATCGAGGTTATCTCACCAACAACTGCATAAAAGAGATTTTCGATGTCGGCGAAACTCAGGTATTCCAGAACTGCAATGATAAAATTGTGACGACAACACCTCGGAGCTCAACTCCCCGGGACACTGCCACAACTCCTAAATGTCAGGAGGCACCAAGAACAATGTTCTCATCACAAAACCATCGGAACGATTCCAATATACCCGCGTGATCCTCAAAAAAAATTCGTGAAATTTGAGGATAGAAGAGTCAAAACTCTACGTCAGGATGCCTCACCAGAGCGACGAAGGGACTGAGGAGTAAAAAGAATCCTACTCTCCGATATATATATAATCCTATAAGACTCAAAACAATTTTCTAGACTCAACAACGCCAACGATTCGATCAAGCAGGGGGCTCCTAAGTCAGGGATGGCTCTGAATACCAACTTGTAACACCCACGATGCGGCTATATCTCCCACGTGTCGGAGCACGAATTAGAGGCATAACCGCATTGTAGGCATGTCGCAAGAGGGGTAATCTTTACACATCCCATGTACTGAATAAGAAAGAGGTACAGAGTTGGCTTACAATCGCCACTTCACACAATACATGAATATAGCATTACATGATCCAGATACAATCAAGGTCCGACTACGGAACCAAAATAAAAGAAGACTACTCCTAATGCTACAGATCCCCGATCGCCCCGACTGGGCTCCACTACTGATCAACTGGAAACGAAACAACACAAAGAACACGATCTTCATCGAGCTCCTCCTTGAGCTCGGTTGCGTCATCTGCACGGTTACATCGGCATCTGCAAACTGGTTTTGGAAGTAATCTATGAGTCACGGGGACTCAGCAATCTCACACCCTCGCGATCAAGACTATTTAAGCCTATGGGAAGGAAAATGGGTAGTAAGGTGGAGCTGCAGCAAGCACTAGCATATATGGTGGCTAACTTACGCAAATGAGAGCGAGAAGAGAAGGCAAGGCACGGTCATGAACCAAAAGTGATCAAGAAGTGATCCCGAAACTACTTACGATCAAGCATAACTCCAACACCGTGTTCACTTCCCGGACTCCGTCGAGAAGAGACCATCACAGCTACACACGCGGTTGATGCATTTTACATTTTATTAAGTGTCACGTTCTCTACAACCAGACATTAACAAATTCCCATCTGCCCATAACCGCGGGCACGGCTTTCGAAAGTTCATAACCCTGCAGGGGTGTCCCAACTTAGCCCATCACAAGCTCTCACTGTCAACGAAAGATATTCCTTCTCCCAGGAAGACCCGATCAGACTCAGAATCCCGGTTACAAGACATTTTGACAAAGGTAAAACAAGACCAGCAAAGCCGCCCAATGCGCTGACATCCTGATAGGAGCTGAACATATCTCGTTCTCAGGGTGACACCAGATGAGCAATCCGTACAACTAAAACCAGCCCTCAAGTTCCCCCGAGGTGGCGCTGCAAGGGGATCTAGTTCGTACCAACACTTAGAGAAGCACTGGCCCGGGGGGTTAAAATAAAGATGACCCTTGTGTCTGCAGAACCCAAGGGAAAGTGATAGGTTGTTAGTGCAAATGGTAAAACCAAGGTTGGGCCTTGCGGGAGGAGTTTTATTCAAGGCGAACTGTCAAGGGGTTCCCATTATAACACAACCGCGTAAGGAACACAAAATCAAGGAACATAACGCCGGTATGACGGAAACTAGGGCGGCAAGAGTGGAAAAAAACACCAGGCATAAGGCCGAGCCTTCCACCCTTTACCAAGTATATAGGTGCATTAATTAAAATAAGAGATATTGTGATATCCCAACATATCCATGTTCCAACAAGGAACAAACTCCATCTTCACCTGCAACTAACAACGCTATAAGAGGGGCTGAGCAAAGCGGTAACATAGCCAAACAATGGTTTGCTAGTACAAGGTGGGTTAGAGGCTTGACATGGCAATATGGGCGGCATGATATAGCAAGTGGTAGGTATCGCGGCATAGCAAAAGAGCGAGCAAACTAGCAAGCAAAGATAGAAGTGATTTCGAGGGTATGGTCATCTTGCCTGAGATCCCGCAAGGAAGAAGAACGAGTCCACGAAGAAGAGAAACAGACAAAGTTGAACGGATCCTCACAAACGCGACATTATCGTAACTAACCCGAAGAAGCAACACCGGAAAGAAGCAAACAACATAGTAAACAACCACCACATAAACATGGCATGATTCACAACGAAGCATGATGCATGTGCGGTTTAAATATGCGTGGCATGGCAAAGTGCACAAGCAATCCTACAAATTAAGTGGAGCTCAATATGCAACGAGTTGCATATTGACGAAACACCACATCACTTATTTAGTTCTCTCTCGGTTATGTACCCAACAATATTAAATGTTGGTTAGCATGGCAAGCGGTGGAGCATAACAAAACTATACTATCCAAACAATTTAAATGGGGCCGGATATAACAAACAACAAATCCGGTAAATCCCCATAAGCATATAGCAATTTAAAGCAAACAACAATTTTAAATGTTGTTAACATGATGCGGATGACATATGCAAGTTTTATGCAATTTAATGAAAATATTTACTTGAGCATGTTATGAAGCATTTGGTCACCATGACGAAATGAGAGGGTGCCACGGAGACGATAACGTACACGGTGCCACGACAACGTTCCGGTTCCGACAACTCATTGAGATATCGGTGCAAAAGAAGCAAGCGTGCGGATGTGCGAAACATGCTAGAGATGGTGGGGTGATCCCGGTTACCGGGTTCCCACGGTTCGACGGCATGGCAAACGAGGAGGAACGTGCAACGCCAATCGCATATGGTGAAAACATGCGGTTCATCTCATACAACAAACATGCATTCGATCCATGGGCAGTCGGTCCGACGGTTATACCTTCCAAGGGTGCATTCTCGGAGCGGTTCGGGTCGGTGCAAAGTAGAGGAAGTAGACATTCTCACGACGGTAGAGGAAGTAGTGGTACACGCCTCGGAGAAGGACTTGACACATTCGATGTTTCCAAGGGAGACGGTAGGGGAACTTGGCGTTAGTGCTACACGGGTCTTCGGTGACGGTCGATGTACATGGCAAACGTAGAGGTACTATGCTTCGGTCGTCGTGGTACTTGGCGATAGTAGTGGTACAAGGGTTGTAGCCGGCCTTGTCGGTTCATCGTGTAGTCATAAACGTTCCGTAGATGTTCATGTTATCGTAGCCGTTCGGATCTTGGAGCGATGGTAGTCGTTCACTTGACGGTCTTAACGGATACGAAAGGGTACTTGGCGGTCTGCCATGGTACTTGGCGATGTTGCCTGTTCAGTGGTCGTTGGACTTGGCATCCCGGCCTGTAGTCGTTCGGGCATCGTGGAAGAACTTGACGCTCACGGGGTCTTGGTCTCGACAAGAGAAGGCAGCAGGGCAACGTCCTTGACGGACGCAGCTGGTGTAGAGGAACCATGGTGAGGCCAAAGGTGGGGTCTCGAGCAGGAGGTGTCCACACCTGGAGTAGAGGAGGTGGTCGACGCCGTGCACGAGGTGAGGTCGAGGACGGTCGTAGGTTGAGGGTGTTGCAGGCGGGAGTGGCTGGAGATGGTGGTGGAGCCACACAGCTCGACGGAAGCAGGGGCGGCGGAGCTCAGGCATCAGGTGGCGTCACTGGACGAGGAGGAGGCTGTGACCTCGCGATTTTCGGCGGCGGGGGCGTTGGGCAGCGCGCAGGACCACGGCAAGGACACAAGGGAGAGGAGCGGCACAGGGCGGTGGTGCTCGTTGGTGCTGGTCGCCGGAGCAAGCGACGGCGAGGTGCGGCACTGGGGCACTCAAGATCGAGCAAGGGGGGCTGCGGGGATTGAGAAGAGGGGTGGATCGGGAGAGGGCTGCAGCGTGAGGAGGGAGAGATGAGGATCTAGTGATGCGGGTGTGTGTGTGGCGGCGACACGAGGGGAGAGGGTGAGGAGTGAGTTGAGGGAGAGATCGATGGGGATGGGGATTCGAGTGTACGGTTCCCTGGAGGCGCGAGGGAACGAGGAGGAAGGGCGCAGGTTGATCGATCAGGAGGCCTCCCCTGGCGCTAGGGTTCGGGAGGGAGTGGGCCGGCTGGAAGTGGATGGGCCGGCCTGCTAGGAGGCCTAAGTGGCCAGCGGTGCAGGCCTCCTCTCTCTCTATATCTAATTTGCTTTAACAGGAAAACAAATAGAGAGAAGAAAAAAAATAAAGAGAGGGTTAGGGAAAGAATATTTCAACAAAATAAAATATTCTTGGAGCGCCGGAACTTTGCACAAATATAATAAAATGGTTTGGCAATATTTTAGAGATAGAAAAATAATTCAAGTTTGAATTAGATTCAAACTTGAGCCATTTTTGAATCCAACCAAAACAAGTCCAAAGGATCTGAAAATTGGAGGAGGTGGTCCTGGCACGGTCTAGAATTTATAGGAAAAGAATGGACATTAATAGAGAAGGGGAAAATGGGACTAGCAAAAGACAGGAAATAGAAGGAAAGGAGAAGGAGATGATGCATGGGACGAAGGCATGGGGAAATATTTTGCAAGTGTGTCAAGGTAATTCCACATGAATGTAATATTTTTATTTAGCTCCCTAATATTGGGAGGGTATGTTATAAAGAGAATCACCATGTGAATTCCCTCAATTTATATTGACCGAAGATCCATGCAATTATTTAGTGAGTTTTAAAACGGGTTGCATGATGACATGATGCAATGCACATGATGCAATGATGAATGCAACGAACCAAACAAAACACACGACGGAACCCGTTGAAACCCTGGAAGGCATCTGAAGCTCCGGTCTTGGGGCGTTACAACGAACGGTGTGGATTATAATAATAGTGCACGTGCATTGGACTAAACTGGAATATGCAAGCATTTAATTCAAGGAAGAAGACAAGGTAATATGGGCTCTTGGTTAAATCAACAATAATGCATATAAGAGCCACTCAACATTTTCATCATGGTCTTCTCCCCTCGACCCCCAAAAAACAAGAAAAGAAATAAAACTATTTACACGGGAAATCTCCCAACAAGCAAAATAAGAACGAGAAATCTTTTTGAGTTTTCTTTTAATTACTACTACTAAAGGCATGGAAAGTAAACTAGCTAAAAGCTACAACTAATTTTTTGGTTTTTCTTAAGGTTATTCAAACACACAAGAAGAAGGCTTATAAAAAGAAAATAAACTAGCATGGATTGTACGATGAAAAAGTATGAGCACCGACAACTAGAATGAGTGTGTGAACATGAATGTAATGTCGGTGAGCAATATGTACTCCCCCAAGCTTAGGCTTTTGGCCTAAGTTGGTCTATGGCCACCACTGGCCTGGCGGATATCCAAAGTTGTAGCTGGGGTCGTACTGAGATGCAGCGGCTACTTCCTGACGAGCTGCCTCTTGGAGGAGAGCTGCCTCCGTCCTCCTTTCATAGTCGTTCGCCTCCTCCCTGGTTATAATATATCTCCTTTTTGCCTTAAAAACAAAGAAAGTAGGAGCTGGGAGAGCAATATTGACAGCACGACGTCTGTCAAAGATTAGTTGGTACTAGAGGAATTGCTCATTCCTCTCAACAAACTGATGTCAAACCATAGCATTATAATACTGTTGTGATGCAACCTCCATGCAACAATGCCCCCCAAGTTATATTGTTTATCACCTAACACCGCACTATTGACGACACTAAGATCTGGAATGCACATGTGACAAGCCTCATCTTTACCGTTAATACATCTACCTATATAGAGAGCAAAATAATGTATGGAAGGAAAATGAATGCTCCATATGGTAGCTTGTGTGATTTCTCTAGATTCCCCCATAGTGATACTAGCAAGAAAGTCTTTATATTCAGATTTGCGAGGTTCACTAACATTACCCCACTGCGGGAGTTTACAAGCAGTATTAAAATCTTCCAGGTCCATGGTATATGATTTATCATATAAATCAAACAAAACAGTGTGAGAGTTGCTCGAGGATGTAAATTTAAACCTTCTCACAAAGGAATCAGTTACGTAGTGGTATTGTGGGAACTTATCTGACACGAAGACCTCAAGATCAGCATTACGCACATATGCGTCAAATTCATCCTTGATGCGTGCCCGGACCATAAACTCCTCTGAAGGCCATTCACAAGCCCACACTTGAGCTTCCCTCGATGGTTCATATTTCGTCTCACGTATCGCGAGCCTCAGTCCTTGGTTCCCTAAGGAACCGCCTTGGTACATTTTCCTAAACATTTTTCTTCCTCTAAAAAATTTCTGAATTTTTTAGTGACTCAAAGTAAAAGTAAACTGAAGTCAACAAAATTGATAGCAACTACTCCCACAAGTGCCTAGAGACTATATCATGCATTAGAACAACTTGGGACAATATAAATTTGACATGCAAGCTCAAGAAGAGGGTCACCTTAGCAGCAAAAAATTGCAATAAATAGAGCACTAGAACAAAAACTATTTGGACCATTGGAGGAGTCACATACCGAAGAACAATCTCCCCAAACAGTTTTGTGAATGGAGCTTTGAGCAAGGAGGTCGAAAATGACAACAAGAAGAGCTAGAACACGGCTTTGAGCTATGGGAGGATTTTTTTGGAGGAAGAAGAAGTGAATGGGTGCTGGAATAAGTGGAGGGGGTCCACGTGGGGTCCACGAGGCAGGGGGCGCACCCCAGGGGGTGGGCGTGCCCTGGACCCTCGTGGCCAGGTGGTGTGGCCCCCAGGTGTGTTCTCAGTGCCAATAATTCTTAAATATTCTACAAAAAATCATATTTCATTTTCAGGACGTTTGGAGAACTTTTTATTTTCGGGGTATTTTTTATTGCATGGATAATTCAGAAAACAGACAGAAAATACTATTTTTGCTTTATTTAATCTAAATAACAGAAAGTAAAAGGAGGGTACATAGAGTTGTACTTTCTAAATTCATCCATCTCATGCTCTTCAAAAGGAATCCACTAACAAGGTTGATCAAGTCTTGTTAACGAACTCTTTCCGAATAACATGAAGCCGAAGATTTTTCGAATAGCACTATTTTACCTCAACGGGGATATGTATGTCCCCAACAATAAGAATATCATATTCCTTCTTGACAGTAGGAAGAGGGAATTCAAAACCTCTAGTAATAATCGTCAATTTTTTTCCAATAGAATTGATACTATGGACTTGAGGTTGTTTCCTCGGAAAGTGTATCGTATGTTGATTACCATTAGAATGAAAACTGACATTGCCTTTGTTGCAATCAATAACAGCCCCTACAACATTCAAAAAGGGTCTACTAAGAATAATAGACATACTATTGTTCTTGGGAATATCAAGAATAACAAAGTCCGTTAAAATAGTAACGTTTGCAACCAAAACAAGCACATCCTCACAAATACCGACAGGTATAGCAGTTGATTTATCGGCCATTTGCAAAGATATTTCAGCAGGTGTCAAATTATTCAAATCAAGTCTACGATATAAAGAGAGAGGCATAACACTATCACCGGCTCCAAGATCACATAAAGCAGTTTTAACATAGTTTCTTTTAATGGAGCATGGTATAGTTGGTACTCCTGGATCTCCAAGTTTCTTTGGTATTCCACCCTTAAAAGTATAATTAGCAAGCATGGTGGAAATTTTAGCTTCCGGTATCTTTATTTTATTTGTAACAATATCTTTCATATACTTAGCATAAGGATTCATTTTAAGCATATCAGTCAAACACATACGCAAAAAGATAGGTCTAATCATTTCAGCAAAGTGCTCAAAATCATCATCATCATTTTTCTCGGATGGTTTAGGAGGAAAAGGCATGTGTTTCTGAACTCATGGTTCTCTTTCTTTACCGTGCTTCCTAGCAATGAAGTCTCTCTTATCATAACATTGATTCTTTGATTGTGGGTTATCAAGATCAACAACAGGTTCAATCTCTACATCATTGTTATTGCTAGGCTGAGCATCAACATGAACATCATCATTAATATTATCACTAGGTTCATGTTCAAGGTTGTCAGAATCGTGATCCTGAATCGGATCGGAGTTCCGATGGTAGAATCGCAAATCGTAGAATCTTCACTATTAGGATCGTAGAAACGTAGATTATGTGAACCAAAATCGTAGAATCAAAGAGGTTAATTTGGATCGTAAAGTCGTAGAATCGTACAACATAATCGCGATTCTGACAACCTTGTTCGTGTTCATTACCAGATTGTGTTTTAGCATCAGAAATAGAAATATCATTGGGATTCTCAGGTGTGTCAACCACAGGTTCACTAGAAGCATGCAAAGTCCTATCATTTCCCTTTTTCTTCTTCTTAGAAGAACTAGGTGCCTTAACATTACTTTTCTGTGAATCTTGCTCAATTCTCTAGGAATGGTCCTCAAGATACAAAGGTTCCTGAGTCATTTTACCCCCTCTAGTCACAACTCTAACATCATTATCATTTCTCTTATTATTTAATTCATTGAGCAACTCATTCTGAGCTTTAAGCACTTGTTCTACTTGAGTGGTAACCATAGAAGCATGTTTACTAATAAGTTTAAGTTCACCTTTAACTCTAGACATATATTCACTCAAGTGTTCAATCATATAAGCATTAAATTTCAATTATCTATCAACATAAGCATTGAAGTTTTCTTGTTTAACAATAAAATTATCAAACTCATTTAAGCATTGGCGAGCAGACTTATAACGAGGAATATCACCTTCATCAAATCTATAGAGAGAATTTACCTTCACTACATTTGTCGGGTTATCAAGACCATGTATTTCTTCAATAGGTTGTAAATTATTTACATCTTCAGCTTTAATACACTTTTCTTTCATAGATTTCTTTGCCTCTTGCATATCTTCAGGACTGAGAAATAGAATACCCCTTTTCTTCAGAGTTGGTTTAGGAGTTGGTTCAGGAAGTGTCCAATCATTTTCATTACTCAACATATTATTCAATAGAAATTCAGCTTGATCAATAGTTCTTTCCCTGAAAACACAACCAGCACAACTATCCAGGTGGTCTCTGGAAGCATCGGTTAGTCCATTATAAAAGATATCAACTATTTCATTTTTCTTGAGAGGATGATCAGGAAAAGCATTAAGTAGTTGGAGAAGCCTCCCCCAAGCTTGTGGGAGACTCTCTTCTTCAATTTGCACAAAATTATATATTTCCCTAATGGCATCTTGTTTCTTATGAGCGGGGAAATATTTAGCAGAGAAGTAAAAAATCATATCCTGGGGGACTATGCACACAACTAGGATCAAGAGCATTAAACCATGTTTTAGCTTCACCCTTTAATGAGAACAGAAACAACTTAAGCATATAATAGTAGTGAGTTTTCTCATTATTAGTGAATAGGGTGGCTATATCATTTAATTTAGTAAGATGTGCCACAACAGTTTCAGATTCATAGACATAGAAAGGATCAGATTCCACCAAAGTAATTATCTCAGGATCTACAGAGAAATCATAATCCTTATCAGAAATATAGATAGGTGAAGTAGCAAACGCAGGGTCATATTTCATTCTAGCATTCAAAGATTTTTCTTTTAGCTTAGCTAATAATTTCTTAAGATCATATCTATCATTGCAAGCTAAAAAGTCTCTAGCAGATTCTTTATCCATAACATAACCCTCAGGCACAACATGCAATTCATATCTAGGGGAGAATCTTTATCATCACTTTCATCAAATTATCAGTTTCAATAATTTCATTCTCTCTAACCCTAGCAAGTTGTTCATCAAGAAATTCATCTAATGGCACAGTAGTATCAAGCATAGAAGTAGTTTCATCATACGTATCATGCATAGCAGAAGTGGCATCATCAATAACATGCGACCTATCAGAATTAATAGCGAAAGTAGGTTTAGGTGTCGCAAGTTTACTCAAAACATAAGGTGAATCAGGTGCAGAGCTAGATGGCAGTTCCTTATCTCCCCTCGTAGTTGAGGGAAAAATCTTGGTTCTTTCATCTTTCAAGTTCCTCATTGTGATCAGCAGATATAAATCCCAAGTGACTCAAAGAATAGAGCTATGCTCCCCGGCAACGGTGCCAGAAAATAGTCTTGATAACCCACAAGTATAGGGGATCGCAACAGTTTTCGAGGGTAGAGTATTCAACCCAAATTTATTGATTCGACACTAGGGGAGCCAAAGAATATTCTCAAGTATTAGCAGTTGTGTTGTCAATTCAACCACACCTGAAAGACTTAATATCTGCACCAAAGTATTTAGTAGCAAAGTAATATGGAAGTAACGGTAATGGTGGCAAAAGTAATAGTAGCAGTTTTGTAGTAATTGTAACGGTGGCAACGATAAAGTAACTAAGCAAGGATCAATATGTGAAAATCTCGTAGGCATTGGATCGGTGATGATAATTATGTCGGATGCGATTCTCATGCATCAACTATAACATAGGGTGACACAGAACTAGCTCCAGTTCATCAATGCAATGTAGGCATGTATTCCAAATATAGTCATACGTGCTTATGAAAAAGAACTTGCATGACCTCTTTTGTCCTACCCTCCCGTGGCAGCGGGGTCCTAGTGGAAACTAAGGGATATTAAGGCCTCCTTTTAATAGAGTACCGGACGAAAGAATTAATACTTAGTGAATACATGAACTCCTCAAACTACGGTCATCACCGGTAAGTATCCCGATTATTGTCACTTCTGGGTTAACGGATCATAACACATAATAGGTGACTATAGACTTGTAAGATAGGATCAAGAACTCACATATATTCATGAAAACATAATAGGTTCAGATCTGAAATCATGGCACTCGGGCCCTAGTGACAAGCATTAAGCATGGCAAAGTCATAGCAACATCAATCTCAGAACATAATGATACTAGGGCTCAAACCCTAACAGAACTAACTCGATTACATGATAAATCTCATCCAACCCGTCACCGTCCAGCAAGCCTACGATGGAATTACTCACGAACGGCGGTGAGCATCATGAAATTGGTGATGGAGGAAGGTTGATGATGACAATGGCGACGTATTCTCCTCTCTGGAGCCCCGAACGGACTCTAGACCAGCCCTCCCGAGAGAGATTAGGGCTTGGCGGCGGCTCTGTATCGTAAAACGTGATGAATCCTTCTGTCTTATTTTTTTTCTCCCCGAACGTGTATATATAGAGTTGGAGTTGAGGTCGGTGGAGCTCTAGGGGGGCCATGAGGCAGGGGGCCCGCCCAGGGGGGTAGGCGCGCCCCCACCCTCGTGGACAGGGTGTGGCCCCCCTTGTTTTGATTCTTTCCCCATTATTTTTTATATATTCCAAAAATATTCTCTGTGAATTTTTAGGTCATTCCAAAAATATTCCGTTCAGAACAGCGTCAGTCCAGGCTAGTTCCATTCAAATCATGCAAGTTAGAGTCCAAAACAAGGGCAAAAGTGTTAGGAAAAGTAGATACAATGGAGATGTGTCACTCAGCCATAGGTTCTATAAAGTATATCATGCTGTGTACCAGACCTGTTGTCTGCGTTGCCACGAGTCTCGCCAGGGGGTACAATAGTGATCCAGGAGGGATATCTGGATATCTGTCAAAATTATCCTTAGGTGCCTAAAGAGGACTAAGTAAATGTTTCTTGGTTATGGAGGTGATAAAGAGTTCGTCGTAAAGGGTTACGTCGATGCAAGCTTTGACACTGATCCGGATGACTCTAAGTCTCAATCTGGATACATATTGAACGTGGGAGAAATTAGCTAGATTAGCTCTATGCAGAGCATTGTAGACATAGATATTTGCAAAGTACACACGGATCTGAATGTTGCAGACCCGTTGACTAAAAACCTTTCTCACAAGAAAACATGATCACACCTTAGAACTCTTTTGGGTGTTAATCACATGGCGATGTGAACTAGATTATTGACTCTAGTGAACTCTTTGGCCGTTAATCAGATGGCGATGGGAACTAGATTATTGACTCTAGTGCAAGTGGGAGACTGATGGAAATATGCCCTAGAGGCAATAATAAAATGGTTGTTATTATATTTCCTTAATCATGATAAAGGTTTATTATTCATGCTAGAATTGTATTGACTGTAAACTTAAATACATGTGTGGATACATAAACAATACCGTGTCCCTAGTGAGCCTCTACTAGACTAGCACGTTGATCAAAGACGGTTAAGGTTTCCTAACCATAGACATGAGCTGTCATTTGATAATAGGATCACATCATTAGGAGAATGATGTGATGGACAAGACCCAACCATTAGCATAGCATATGTTCGTTCATTTTATTGTTACTGCTTTCTTAATGTCAAATACATTTTCCTTCGACCATGAGATCATGCAACTCCTAGATACCATAGGAATACCTTGTGTGCTATCAAACATCACAACATAACTGGGTGATCATAAAGATGCTCTACAAGTATCTCCGAAGGTGTCTATTGAGTTGGTGTGAATCGAGATTGGGATTTGTCACTCCGTGTATCGGAGAGGTATCTCTGGTCCCTCTCGGTAATACACATCACAAGAAGCTTGCACGCAAGGTGACTAAGGATTGCAAGATGATGTATTACGGAACGAGTAAAGAGACTTGTCATTAACGAGATTGTACTAGGTAGAGAGATACCGACGATCGAATCTCCCGCAATTAACATACGACAAACAAAAGGAATGACATATGTTGTCATATAGGTTGAACCGATAAAATATCTTCATGAAATATGTAGGAACCAATATGGGCATCCAGGTCCAGCTATTGGTTATTTACCGGAGAGGTGTCTCGGTCATGACTACATAATTCCTGAACCTGTAGGGTCGCACGCTTAACGTTTGTTGATGCTAGAGTATTATTAGGATATTTGATGAGTGGTAACCAAATGTTGTTCGGAGTCCCGTATGAGATCCCAGACATCACGAGGAGTCTCAGAATGGTCAAGAGGAAATATTTATATATGGGAAGTCATATTTTAGGTTCCAAAGAAAGGTGCAATTTTTTTGGTATTGTACCGGGAAACTTCCAGAAGGTTCTGGAGGATTCTGGTGGGGTTTCAAAGTCCATAAGTGGGTTCACCATGACCCAAGGGCTAGCATGGGCTGTGGGGAGGCACCCTGGCCTTATTGGGCTAGGCGCACCAAGTCCTCAAAAGCCCATGTGGCTAGGGAAGGCAAACAAGGAGGAGTCCTAGTAGGAATAGGATTGGACTTGGAGTCCAAGTCCTCTCTCAGGGAGTCCTGGATTAGGGGGTCCTCGGGTGCCCGGCCTATTCTATATGGGCCGGACAGATGGGCCGTGAAGATAAAAGCCGAAGGATATCCCCCGTGTATGGGTAGGACTCCTATATGTGTGAACGGCAAGTTTTGGTGTCCGGATGTATTATTTCCTAGGCCCCTCTAGTGTGTATATAAACGGGAGAGTTTAGTTCATAGAGATCATCAGAATTCTCATAAGCTAGACAACTAGGGTTTAGCCATTACGATCTCGAGGTAGATCAACTCTTGTAACCCCTATACTCATTGAATACAATCAAGCATGACGTAGGGTTTTACCTCCTTTAAGAGGGCCCGAACCTGGGTAAACATTATGTAGCCATCGTCCCTTGTTACCATTGATCCTTAGGCGCACAGTTCGGGACCCGACGTGGATTTTTCATGGCAGATGTCCTTAGTGTGGACTTAGTCATGAGGCCAACGCATCTATGTGGTAGCTTGAAGGGGTTGAGTGGGACGAGAGACGCGAGGTTCTTTTTACCCAGGTTTGGCCCCTCACGGTGGAGGAAAAAGCCTACACTACAAAAAAACACTTTTGTGATGATACGTGTTTGTCACAGTAGGTCACGTTTTCTGTCATGCATGTACATCCATGACGATTTTATGACAGAATCAAGATAGTCATACCTGTGTTGTCATAGAAGTGTTCCATGACATTACCAAAATTATCATCACGGAAGTGTCCACTTCCATGACGATAAATCACGCGTCATAGAAGTGCTTTCGTCAAGGGTTACTGACACGTGGCATCCACTGTAACGGGTCACCGTTAAGCTATTGAGTTCCGGTTTGGATCCGATAACCCATTAACAGCATAGACCAATGGGGATTTTCCACGTGTAAAATTGTCATTGGCCGACAGATCCACGTGTCTGTCCGACATTCGGACAGTTTTCATCCAGCGAATGGATGGAACGCGCCTATGATACGTCAACACATGTCTCGGCCCAACATTGGCCCATTAAGGATGAGGCCGGGCCTGTCAAAATAAGCGGGTCGACCCATTAGCGGCCTACTTGAGTCAGTCCCATTTACAAGTATGGCCCATACAAGCTACATGGAATCGGCCCATCAAAGGCCCATTCTAGATTTGACAATTTCCAGCCCGTCGTTAGTTTAAGCCCGTTAACGGCCCGCTACGTCTTTAGGCCCAATTGTGGCCCCAGCTTCTTTCGGCCTGTTAGTAGCCCATCGTTAGTTCCAGCCCATTAACGGCCCGAAACGTCTGTTGGCCTTTTCTCGGCCCATTCTGCAGTTGGGCCAATTCTAGCCCGCTGTGACTTTATGCCTATCCTTGGCCCATTCGGTAAATGGTCCAACTCTTAGCCCATTTTGTCTCTCGGCCTGTTAACACCTGCACAACAGTTGGGCCTTTGACTTTAGGTCCATTAGGGGCCCACGTTCTGCAGGGAATCATTTCAGCCCAACGCGACTTTCGGCCTGTTAAGAGCCTAGTTTGCAAATTGGGTCTCCTCTGGCCCATAACACTTTCGGCCTCTTACCGGCCTGTAAAGTAAAAGGGCCGAGACAAAATTGACAATTATTTCGGCCTACTAGAGGCCCATGGGCCATTTCCATTTATACGACCCTATCAAGCTTTTGGCCTGTCAACGGCCTGCTAAGAGCCATTGTTATGGTGGGCCACATCATTTGGGATCCACTTAATATTATTTTAACCAGCCTAATTAAGGCCCGCTTTGACTACACATGTTTGTTCGTTTGTATGGCATCCAGGAAATGTTTCGGCATGTTGGCCCCCTTTTCAGTGATATAGCATATTCAAGAATTATCCTACTCTATACTATCGCCTCTAAAAAACATACACTATACAATAAAAAGACTAAGACATAGAAACGTAGAATAATCCTACACTATACAATAAAGAAATTACAGCCGAATATACCCACTGGCATTATAGTTCGGCACCAGTGATAATAAAGCGTAGACGAACAACAAATTACATACACTGGACAAATAAAGCTAATACATCATGGACACATATCAAGAGAACTTACCATTTGAACTATAATCTTTTCAGAAAATAGGATTGGCCGGATTCAGATAACACAAATTTCAGTCTGCAAAATCTCCAATTCCTTCGTGGTTAACTTAGTGTCTTGTTTCATTTTTTGACTCCTGCATCTAATACCTGCATGTCCAGTCTCAACTTGTTGATTGTACATTGAGAATCATGTACACGTTCTCTTGCCACCTCTAGTTGATGCTCAAGAACATCAGGACATTCCAATTCCAATCCATAATCATCCAGCAATGGCCATGCTGCACTGCTCGCAGATCTTTGTGTTGATGTCACTTCATCCTGAAATGTTTCTGTAAGTACACCTGACTAGAGGCAAAAAATATATTTACAATAGTGAAGCGAGCAAGATAGACTATTTTGTAGATGGCAAAACAGGACTAACAATAATGTTACACGTCTTGAAGCATAAGTAGGTAATATTTTAAAAATTATAAAATGGTAGTTTGTGCAGCCTGCATACAGAAATCTCTCTTAGCTCACCAGAGGAGCATGATGTTGGGGCCAAATCCAAAACACAAACAAGTTACAAATTTAGACAGTATATTGCGTATAAGTAGGCAAGCAGTTGGTCATTCTGTAGCTCAATTAAAGTCTTCGGGAGCATACTAAACAGTAGAGGGATTCATACAAACCTACTACAGCAAGAAAAACTATGCAATCATTAGCCTAGTATAAACTAGATTGTGATCCTCATGGAGTAATAGGTTGTTAATAGACTTCAAAGCTTCAGGCACACTTCGCCAGAGTAATTAAATGGTAAGGCCTTTAATTATGTCAACTAATAGTTATACAAGTACCCAACATTAGGCATCATTGTTTGGACATCTCATTAACTGAGGACAAATAAAGCAATTGAAAGGAGCAAATTAACTATGCCTGAAACAAACAAGGAATTGAACAGTTGAGTTGGATACAGTGACTTACCATAACTGGTTGAACAAGCTCAGCGCTGCTCCTTCTTCTCTTGCAAGGCTCCTTCCTAACATCTTGTACTTGGAAATCCTCAATCTTATCTTCATTGCACCCCCTCTGCAAGGTGACACAAACTAGTTACTCGTCTCCTTGGAAGATAAATATGCATACTTTCCAGTCTGTGAACAACACGAAAGGATGAGATTATAACAAAACAACACCACATAATGAAACATGCCACATCTCTTGCACTTGCACACAATGAAATGAGCATTTACTATGTGTGCACTATGTAAAAACTGGGCATACCTTCGAACTGGATCTCCAGGTACTCCTGGAGAGCCTACTTTAGTGTACAGCCAATCCTTTATGTCACATATGAGTTAGACAAGCCCACACTACAGCATCCCTTAATGTTTAAATCATTGACATGCTCTGTTAGAGTGTTAGGTCAAGAACAACAAGTAATCAAAGCAAATAGTCCTAGTATGGCTGGCTGATGCAAACAAGCAATTGAACAGATGTGTGAGCAAATCTTACATATCAAGAAAATAAGCAAAGAAGGAGGCTTAAAGACCATCACTTGACTGACCAGATTTAAGGGGCATTTAAACATCATGTGCAACTTATGAACTAACATAAACATTGCATATTCCAGATTCTACAATGGAATGCACATGTATTAGGTTATGCCATGTATGATGATGCCTAAATGTACACTATAGCAGGCAAGAGTAATTCATCATTGCACACACAATTGAATTGTAGGTTATGGGCCGGTTCTATCCCGCCTTTTCAGAGCTTATTGTCAAAATAAGCCATAAAAGATGTAAAGAAGTCATTCTTGAGTTATGGGCTTGGGCTTAACTTATTTCGCTTTGGAGGGGGGTGTTTCGAGTGGAAGCTCACTAAAATTTGAAGGGAAGGGGAATAGTGAAATGGCTTTGTTGTCTGCCTATATTACACTCAAAATGCAACTGCTCACGCCCGCGTCATACCTGACCCTCAAGTAAAAACAAACATGCAAGACTTCATTGCCCTGCCTGCTTGCATGTACTCCTCTACCCTTTCCCTCTACCTCGATCCCCTGCCTGCAGCGCTAGGGTTCCTCCAGCGAGCCGTCGCCACTGGTCCCATCTGGCCTGGTCCTCGACGATGCTCTGTCCAGCTAGGCTACATGGCCGGCGGGTAGGGCCAAATCTCCTCGCACTACTAGGAAAACCCTTACCAGTAGCGCGGGCACTAGCGCTACTGCTCCGGCTCTACAGCTATTTTGTAGCAGTAGCGCTTGTTTAAACCAGCGCTACTGCTATCTGTATCTAGCAGTAGCGCGCCTCTGTCCATCGCTACTGCCAATACTAGTAGCGTGGGCTTCAAAAAAACGCTACTGGTAAGCAGCGCTGCTACTACTCCAATACCCCACGCTACTGCTAGTATTTTCTTTTTTTATGTTGCTCTATTCGTATTTTTACAGGTTTTATACAGTTAGAACATACACATACACTGGAACTATATCAAAAAGGAATGTCTCATCATCATCATCGAAGTGGTACAACATAGTCTCATCATATCAACGTAGTCTCAACACAAATGATGTTGATCTCATCATCTCGAAATAGCGATACAAGTTAATGATCACATGTCTCTTACATTGTCACCGTAGATACATGTTTCATCATCTACCTAAACTAAGACATAAACGATAAGAGCGATCACGATGATCAAAAGTGGTATGATGTAGTAGTTTTTGCGGTGGCGCTGGTTCTAAATCCCCTGTTGTGCTATGAATCTCAAGTAACTAGCTTCGGCTTCCGCTCTGCTATCAAACCCTTTCTGGCTTCCACCGGAGAAGCCAGAGACTTGGGCCTGACACTCTAGCCACTCATCATACACACCTGGAACATGCCCTACATACACGGCATACCACTTCCTCGCCATCGTTGATCTATATACTTGTCAGAGATGCACATATATATACCATGAAGCGAATTCAAGAAAACAGTTATGAAATAGAAGCAACATATATAGTAAACATAGTTAACAAATTTCATTATACCGAAAGTAATTAACTAGAGCGCGTCACCATACATCTAATAGTTTCATCGTACTGAGAGATTCAAAGTTTTGTCGTACATAAAGTAACAAGCAACTAAACAGACACATTGTTTTTAAGCAGTGCACTCTTCCCATCTGTCCATATCCGGAAGGGTGTCACCCAAGCTTAGTGAAAGGCCTCATGTCCTGACGCTGTAGCGCAATGCGGGTTCGGACGTCAGCTCGCGATATTGGGCCACCGTAGAACATTCCATTCTCTTCGAGGACATCTTTGATAATGATGGACGCAATTTCCTGTTGGATTCGGTAGAAATCATTTCAAAGTCGATTATCCGGCACGGCTCCAAAGGCTTCGGCCCATCTCTGGATATGGGTATCGGATGAAGATTTCATGCAAAGTGATTGCACATCCCTTCTGTACTCCATCATTAGATGGATGACGTAGAATCCATCATTCTCACTTCTTGCCGGTTGCTGGATGCAACAGAAGTCAGTCTTGTGGCTGAAACAAAGCCCGACCTTATTTGTTTTTTTGCATTGGATGTAGCCACCCCGCATGCTGAAGCCCAGCATAGCTCTGTCCAGAACATACTTTATGTGTGTGTAATCTTTCTTCTGTATGTTCTTCGACGGGTCCAAATATAGAGCGCGGGAGTAACGCGGGTAAAGAACAATGAGAACGGCACGACACCCCCCGCTGCGCAAAATACACGATCAAGTTTAGCCTCCATGCGTGCAAAGTAACTATTGAAATGCACGAAAGGTATGTGTTATAGTGCTATCCGCGGATGACTTACCTGGGATGATAAGGTAGGAGAATCGTTTCTTTGTCCTTATTGCTGACCAAGAATTCTTCGATGTACTGACTCGCATATTGACGGTTGGCGTCGTTGATTGACAAGAAGCCCTCATGCATGTAGTATGGGTCCGCGACCGCAAGACCGGTGACTTGCTCTCTCCTGACGATGTAGTTCATGTGCAGCGCATACAGGCGGACGAACGTAAAATCGAGTGTCCTCATTTGAAACATCTGGAAGATGTAATCAAACCTCAGGAAGAAGAGGTCCGCGGGGCATGTGTGGACATACATCTTGCAACTGCTCGGCACATGAACCGTATAAAGTGGGTATCCTGGATCATCCGAGGCGAGGAGGCTTCTCTCTGTCGAAAGCACATGGTCATGGAGTCTCCTGAGATCCCCTTCTATGGCAGCTAGTGCATTCGCCGGTACCATTGGCTCTCCCGCGACATGGATTAATGGCGCATGTTTCATCGGTACACGGTCAACCTTGGTCGAAGGCGGCTGGCTGCTAGAACCAACATTGCCAGCTTTATTGGATTTTCTCGCCGCCGGTCTCTTCCTCTGCTTCTTGGTGGGCTCAGGTGCTGGTGGGTCTGTCAGACCCTCCCTGAGCACCACCCCTAGTGTTGTCGGGCTCAGCTTTGGACGACTCTGGCTAATCAGTTGAGCTTGGGTGGAGCCGGCATCTAGAGGCGTGTCCTGCGAGGATTGCATGAACAAAGACTTCTTGCACTCCCGAGGACGTTCCGGCTCTGGTACATGCATCTCATATTCATATGGTTGACTCATTGTTACATCGTTGTCAAAGGCAGTATTGAAATACTGGTTAGGGTCATCTCGGCCTCCTCCATGTCATGATCCCTATCCTCTTCCATGGGGCAGATGGCATCATCTGCCGGCGGAACGGTTGGCCCTCCTTCCTCATGTCTCTCGATCTCAGCAAGCAGCACAGACGATGGTTGTACTTGTGTAGGTGGTGTTGTGGTCATACCTTCCTGAGGTCCCGTTGGTGTGCTCCCGGCCACCTCGACACGAAGAAGATTTTTCGGCCACAGGATCGGCCAATTTTTGCATTGCCCAAGCTGCGTGGGGGTCTCGTCATCCTCTCCATCGGTTTGTATCGGACGAGGGAGACCCTCGTAGCCCGCTTCCACACTCGCCACGGAGAACCTTAAGGAGTTATTAGGCATCTGGCGGCGGTGAAACAATCGATCCTTAGGCTTCACTATAGTACCCTTCCCCACATCCACCAACCCGCCCTTCATGTTGTAAAGGAGGGTGCACGGAGTGGAGTCGGCCTATAAAGAAATATAGTGCAGCATCAGAGATCCAAAAATAACGACAACTGAAGATTAATTAATTAGTTGAGTTGATGAAGGTGCGACGACGCGTATTTACCGTGAGGGCGTCGAGCTCAGCCAATGTCGACGGCCCGACATTCAAGCCAGAGACGGAGCTAGGGCTGTTGTGAGAGCTGGGCGGAGGAGCAGGTGCCGCTGGAGGAGGTGCGCCAGTCGCCATACTAGGTACGGTTATGGGTGCGGTGTTCATTGAGTTGCTCCTGCTGAAGCTGGGCATGGGAAAATCACTTGGTGGCGCATTTGGATTTTGTTGCACTCATGTGACCACTGTTGGAATCAACCTTGTAAAGGCATCCACCATATCATCTCTAGAAGCAGCGATTATCTCAGCTTTGGTCTCAGCTTTTTCTTTCTGCATCGCGCGCGCGACCTTCGCGTCGATAGCCACTTGACTGAACTTCTTTCTCTGTCCTTTGGCTTCGGGGTCCTCGTTATAATAGTACTTCCAAGTGGCCCCATCCCCGGCGCCATCCACACGTCCATATTTCGGCCGCTGGCTGGGCGGGTGTCCCATCATTATGTTCATGGCCCGGTTGAAAGGAGTGTCCCACTTGTACTTCGCCGACGACTGGGTCGACTGAGTCGACGAGTCGCTCTCGGCCGCAAGCTTGTGTTGCTCTCTCTGCAAAACGGACCGTGAATCATTTACGAATGCGACTAGAATGTAGTAGACTTCGTTGATCAGAACCTAATATGTAAGGTGGTAAAAAGGATAATTACTAGTAATCTCATGAATTGCCTAGTCGGCCCATCAGTGAAAAAAAATCTTTTTCTTGGGGACCCATGAGAATCGGGCCCTGATGCAGTCGTGCTCCTGCTGGTCGGTGAACTCAGCCAATGGGTCTGGGATCCCCTGACGTTCATGTTCTGCGTCCTCCTTAGCCCACACGGGCCTCTTTCCCGTGTAACCACGACTTCCAAGGCGGTGGTTCCCCATGTTCTTTGCCTGCAGCTGCTTGCCTCTCTCCGACCTGGCCTTGGCAGCTTCTTCATTGCAAGTCTCCTTGAACTTTTCAAAGTCCTCTATCGTAATTTTCGGATTGTCTGCAACAATCTCGGCGTAGGTTTCATGGTCTACTTGAATCGCCCTTTTTCACCCTAGTTTTCCAAGCGCTCAATGCGTTGCTGAACTTCCCTAGGGCTTTGTTGTTGATTTTTTTCATGGCATCATCATCCCATGGGTCGACATCGTCATTCCGACCGGGGAACAGGAATCTTGCGTGCAACCTAGTTAGAAGCAGCTTCTTCAAATGTTCATTCTTCCGTATTTTTGTGGTGTTGATGTTAGCGGTATCCCGTAGGATGCATGCTAGTTGGTTGCCGTAACACGCTGCCACTTCTCGCGGCTCTATTGGCTCGAACTCGCCAGGGTGCACCGCCGTGACCACCATTCTTCCGGTGCCGAGCTCATTTGGGCGTCGTGTCCTCTTTTCCTTCTTTCCCTCACTGGCTTGGGAGGTCCCACCTTCCGTGCTGCAGTTAGGAACAACATCAGCGCCAGTCTCAGTGCTGGTGTCATTGGTGGCATCAGTGTCGGCGCCGGCGCCACCACCGTCGTCATCCGTCATGACAAGGGGTCCTGACACCCAGCTTGCTGTCTCTCCTGATCCGCCAGAAAGTCGAGGTAGGCGTGTGCTTGACCTAATTGGGACTGAGAACCTCCGGCCTCATCGGTGTCGGTCATGTTTCCTAGGGTTCAATGTCGTAGTGGTTTAATTATCGAGCTTTATATAATAAAGTGAATAATGAAAAAAGTGACCTTTGTGTTGCTAGAAATGTCGTTTCATTCCCGTCACGACAAATCTCAAGCACTCGATATGTCCAACTTTCTAGCACAAGTCATGCCGAAATTCACGGAAAATTTCGGCATGACCTTTGCTAGAAAGTGCACACATAGAGGGCCTGAAATTTGCCGAAATGGAAATGAATCAACATTTTCGGCAAAACATAGGTCACTCGCAATCGGGAAATGAATCAACAACCAAAGTCCGGTAGAACTACAGCAGCACAACAATATAGGATGCTCACTATAGCAGCACAACCACATGCACATGTACTCTCCTCTAGCATCTGCATGGACAGAGCTCTATATAGTGTGGGTTTTGGGATGCTCACTATCTTCCTGTCGAGGATGAGGGTGTGGTGTCGATGATCTTCGAGCGGCGTCGTCGAGCGGCACGTCGGTGATCTACGTGTGCGTCAAGCATTCACAAGATAAATTATTGTAGACACACAAGATAAATTATTGTAGACACACAAGATCAATTGTGGACCTACAATCTGCCTAATAAAATGTTAATTTTCATTTTATTTACTCTATAGGAAAACTAAACACTCATTTTCATTTACTCTAGCAACAAAATCCAAAACAAGCATATTAACAGCATTCTAACAATAGACATTTTAATAGCAAGCATTTGAACAACATGCATTTTAATAGCAAGCATTTGAACACTCTAACAATAGGCATTTTAACAGCAATTGAACACTCTAACAACACACATTTGAACACTCTAACGACAGACATTTAACACTCTAACAACATGCATTTCAACAACATTCAACATTTGGACAACAAGCATTTGAACAAAACAAGCATATGAAAAGGGAGGGAAGAGGGGGTGGCACACCTCGGCCAGGGTTGGGATCAGGGTCGGGGTTGCCAGGGCAGAGGGGCCGGGGTCCTTCTCCTCCTTGTCGATCTGCAGAGAGACGAAATTTGGTCAGAGAGGGAGAGAGAGCAGGGGCGCCACGAGTGGAGGGGTCAGGCCAGGGGTGCACCTAGGGCTGGGGGCAGCACGGGGGGAGGGAGCATCGGGGTGGCCAGTGGCCTGCGTCGAGGTCGGGTGCGGCACGCGTCGATGGCGGCATGGGCAGGTGCGGGTGTTGGAGGTGGCGTGGGCGGGTGCAGGCGTCGGCGGCGTGGGCGGGTGCGGGCGTCGGCGGTGGCGTGGGCGGGTGCGGGCGTTAGCGTCGTGGGCGGGTGCGGGCGTCGGTGGTGGCGAGAGAAAGGGGATTCGAGCAAGAGTGAGAGAGAGGAAAGAGATAGGATCTAGCGGACGGTGCTGTAGGCAACTTAGCTATAGCGCATGTTGGCAAAACGTGCTATAGCTAAGTTAGCTATAGCGCTGCCCAAGCCAAAACGCGCTACTACTATTTTTTTTTCTTTTTTCTTTTTTTTATTTTTCTTAGCTATAGCGCTGCCCAGGCCAAAACGTGCTACTGCTAATTTTTTTCTTTTTTCTTTTTTTATTTTTCTTTTTATTTTTCATATTCCACAAACTTTCTTCCTTTTTATTTTATTTATATTTCTCTTTTTATATTTATTATTCTTTTTCTTTTTCTTTTTCTTTTTCTTTTTCATATTCCAGAAACTTCCTTCCTTTTTTCTTTTTTATTTTTCTTTCATTTCAGTTTCCACAACCTATTAGTTCTTTTTTCTTTTTCTTTTTCATTTCATTTTGCAAAACTTCCTTTCTTTTTCTTTTTCTTCTTCTTTTTCTTTTTCTTTCATTTGCACTTTTCTTTTTCTTATCTTTCTTTTGCACTTTCCTTCCTTTAATTTGGTCTGTCGTTAGAGCAATACCACTGTTACCCTCCGGATAATAATTAGTATAATATATATTACATGATTTGACCGCTAACACCGGTATACAAAAAAGACACACACAAACTTTGGGGATTAGTTTGTCAGCTTGGGAGACGATGACGCTTTAGACTGATCTTCTTCCCTCTTTTGTTCATTGTCGAATAATTGAGCCCATGGTCGTGACTTTTCCTTCTCCAGGGATTACGATCTTTCGTAGGTAATGTAGTCTTCATTCTTCTTTTGACATATGTTTCGTCATCATCAGCATCATCTTCCCTCATCGGATCACCGTACTGGTCATAGTCTTCCTCGTTGGCGACTCCATCCATTCTGACGATGCTCCTTTTGCTTCTCCTCACGACAACACGGCTGGGATTGATCGGATCAGTTATGAAGAAACATTGTGTCACGTGTTTAGCGTGTACCCATGGCTCATTTTTGGCGATGGCGTTGACGGTACCGCTATCATCGGAGTCGGGTATACACATGGCAGTGAAATGTCGGTTTATCTGTGTACATTTTTAGCCCATCTGACACGAAACATCGTCGCGCTATGCAATCCAGAGTAGTTAAGCTCCCATATCTCTTCAACCCTTCCGTAATATCTTTCAATTACATTCCCGGTCATGGCTTCCATCGTCACCCCTGAGTTTTGGTCATCACTGTTTATATCTTTCTCCTCCGTGTAGAACGTGTATCCGTTGATATCGTATGCTTGATAAGTCGCGAGGTTGGTCGAGGGGCCATGTGCTAAGGCGTATATGAGTGTTCCGTTCGGACAACCCTCTTCCGGGGGATTAGCCAGAACTCGCTCTTTGAACCAACACACGAAAGTGGAGTTGTGCTCTCTAATAACTTCAGCATCCATCCTGTGCACCCCACGGCCACGGTATTTCTTTGCGATGGTCTCTTTGTGCAGTGTCACGAAATCTTCTAGCACATCTAGGTGTTGTAGCACTACTAAGTTTGCCCTGTCAATGTCGTTTTGTCGGCCCGAGCGTAACACATTCAAATCCCTATGACCGTTGGTGTGACCTTCGCCTTCGAGCCTTCCACAGTGCTTGTTGACGGGCAAACCAACAACACGGTCTTTGGTCAGATAACTCTCACAAAAAGAGATGCATTCTTTGGTCAGATATCCCTGGGCTATGCTTCCATCTGGACGGGACATGTTACGAACGAATCCTTTGATGACCCCATTCATCCTCTCGAACGGCATCATGCTATGCAGGAATGTCGGCCCTAGGTCGATGATGTCGTCCATGATGTGGACACATAGATGCACCATGACATCAAAGAACGCGGGCGGGAAGTACATCTCTAGCTCATTCAGTATGACAACGATCTCTTCCTGTAGCCTATGGAGTTGCTTCACACTGATCGACTTTCGAGAGATGGCATCAAAAAAGTGGCATAGGTCAGTAAGCGTCTCACGCACATGTGTGTCCATAATCCCTCTAAGTGCAACCGGGAGTAACTGCGTCATCATCACATGACAGTCGTGAGACTTCATCCCACTGAACCTTTTTTTCTTAGTGTCCAGATATCTGCTTATCTTCCCACAGTATCCGGAACTAACTTTGATTCCGGCAAGGCACTTGAACAATTGATCGACCTCCTTCGGATATAAGGTGAAGCAAGAGGGGGGGGGCAATATTGTTCTTCCTTCTTGTTTACTTTTTTGCCCCTATCTTCCGTCTCCATCTCCGTCTCCTCTGACGACCTTTTATCGGGCATTTGGAGATCTTTCCTAATTTTCAAAAATTCCAAGTCTTTTCTTGCCTTCGGCCCATCCTTGGACCTCTCTGGCATGTTCATCAATGTTCCAAGCAAACTCTCAAGGATATTTTTTGTGATATGCATTTGATCAAGGCTATGAGGCGTGTCGAATATGGGCCAGTATTCCAAGTCCCAGAAAATAGATCTCGTCTTCCATACCTTCAGCAGGGGCACTCTTTCCAGTTCTTCAATAACTCATATATTTCTGCACCGCTATGCTTACGCGGAGGACCTCGATGCTCAACCTTACCATTGAATAGATCTCCACGCTTTCTCCATGGGTCATCCTTCTCGAGCCATCTTCGATGCCCCATGTACACGATTTTCGATGACCCGCCATCTTTCGATAGCTGTAGAGAAGTTGTATCATCCATGCACCTCGTGCATCTGCAATATCCGTGGCACACCTGGCCGGAGAGATAGCCGTAACCGAGATAGTCCTGCACCGTCGTGATCAGCGGGACTCTCATGTAGAAATACTCTCCTTTGCTTGCATCCCATGTCTTGGCCGGCGTTGTCCATAAGGTCTGTAACTCCTCTTTCAGTAACCCGAGATACAGATTTATATCATTTCCTGGTTGTCTCGGCCCTTGAAGAAGCATAGCCATGTGTATGTACTTTTCCTTCATGCACAACTAGGGGGGAGGTTGTACATCCATACAAACACGGGCCATGTGCTATGATTGGTGTTCTGGTTGCCAAATGGATTCATGCCATCACTACTAGCGCCAAGCATGATTCTCCTTGGATCATTTGCGAAAAAATCAAATTCAGCATTTAATGCTCTCCACTGGCTAGCATCTACGAGGTGTCTCAGCTTCGGCTCATCTCCGTCATCTGGCTTCACCCTCTCCGCGTGCCAGCGCATAAGCTTTGCTTCCTTAGGATCTACGAAATACCGCTGTAGACGCGGAGTGATCGGAAAGTACCATACAACTTTTTGTGGAGCATTCTTTCCAGCCATTTTATATCGGGAAGCATTGCACTTTGGACAGATGGTTTTTTCAGTGTGCTCGTTCCGATATATGATGCAATCATTGATGCATGCGTGATATCTAATATGTGGCAGATCAAGAGGGCACATGATTTTCTTTGCCTCATCGACACTAGTAGGACACAGGCTTCCCGCGGGAAGAACCTTCTTTAGGTACTTCAGAAGCTCATCTAGGCTTGTATCTATCAATTTGTTTTTTGCCTTCATCTTTAGAAGTTCTAGTGTGAAACTCAAGCGGGTCACCTTGGGATTATTGCAACCATCATACAAAGGAGTCATTGAGTCTACCTCTAGTTGCGCCAGTTTGGCCTCCCCTCGAGAAGCAGCTCTGTCGCTAGTCATATTCTTGCGAAGCAGGTCTCGAACATGCGGGTCCCGCATGGCTGAACTTAGTAGCGACAAAGACGGTGGCGTGTCCGCGTCTTCTCCGCCTTGAACTGCCTCTTCGCCATCGACATTTTCGAGTCCGTCTTCCTCTTTGGGCACATAATCGGTCATCTCTTCGTCTGGTGGCCCCTGTCGTTATTTCCTGCCCCATCGACATCCTCATCATCATCATCATCATCATCATCATCATCATCATCATCATCACTTATCCACCGAGTATGGCCATGCATGAAACCATGCATGAGCAGGTGCGCCTTGAATTTACCACCCTCAAAGGGGTCGAGCCTGACTCTTCCTTTGCATTTTCGACATGGACATAAAACATCCTTCAGTCTTTTTTCATACATGTCATCCACAGCGGATTGCCAGTATCTTTCCACCTTCCTTCCATTGACCTTCATGATCACCTGCGTGCGAAGCAAATATTTTAAACACGTATATATGCATGCATGGATCAAATTCATACAAAAATTCAGCATGACCTTCCCTAAATATAGGACATATTGAGTTTGCATGCCCGAAATTCACCGAAACAAAATTGAATCGACATTTCGGCAAAACATAGGCAACTCATGTCACTCACATTCCACACACAATTTGGTATATTCATATCGCACATAGTTTCGGTCCTAATCGCAAACACGCATATTTCCATTCTTGCACAACTCTTTTTTTGCTCACCAATTTGTCGAGAGGAATATCGAGCACCTTCTTATAATTAGGTAGTAGCTCTAGATAGAGCTATGAGAGGGAGGAGATAGGGCATTAATGGAGGGGTGGTGGAGGGGCAAATAAGAGAAGGGGCAAAAGAAAGGAAGAAGAAGGAGGGAGGGCATTAATGGAGGGGGTGGTGGAGGGGCAAAGAAGAGAAGGGGAGGAGGGGAAAAAACAAGTAAGAGAAAGGAGGGAGGGCATTAATGGAGGGGGAGGAGGGGCAAAGAAGAGGGGGAAGCATTGAAGGACAAGCAAGTGCAAGAGGGAGGGGGGAGAAAGAAGGGGGGAGGAAGAAGAGGGGGAAAAGGTGGCAGATATTTTGGCCGGCGACCATAGCAGTAGCGCTGGGCACCAAAGCGCGCTACTGCTATATGTGCCAGCCAAAATATCTACTGGTACATAAAACTAGCTATAGCGCTTGCCCAAAAAACACGCTACTGCTAAAAGATTACACATAGAAGAAGTAGCAGTAGCGCTTCTTGGTGGCACCGCGCTACTGCTATTTTCTTAACAGTAGCGCTTGTTAGGGTACCAATGCTGCTACTATTTTTTGGCCGGGGGGTGTGGTGTGGCGAACTTACCAGTAGCGTGCCTTCTAGAAACCAACGCTGCTGCTAAGTTCTACCAGTAGCGTGTTTTGTAACACATGCTACTTCTAATTATCAGTACCGTGGGCTCCAAAAAGCACGCTACTAGTAAACTTCTATGTATAATCCTTTTCCTAGTAGTGTCGACTGCTCCTCCCTATAGTGTCGCCCCTCATTCTCATGGTCTCCAGCAGTTGCTCCATTGTGGTCCATCCAACACACTACTCTGGTGGGCGCTATACAAGTGCTCCCTAGGTGGTTTTGATAATTGATGACAATATATCTCTTGTTGGACTAACACTTCTATCTAGCATGTTTCAGATAAATTCAACAATGGAGTGGCATGGACTAAAGGTTGTGGGAACTCCTTCAAAATGCTAAGGACAATGGATTGGCTCAAGCTCAAAAGCTCAAGACTCTTTATTTTATATTTTAGTGATCCAAGATCACATTGAGTCCATAGGAAAAGCCAATACTATTAAGGAGGGATGAGGTGTTGCTTAATGAGCCTCTTACTTCATGTGCTTAATGATATGCTCCAAAACCCTCAACTACTTTCCCATATCCACATTTGACCTAAACCCTAAGCCAAACTCGGTCCTACCGATTCTTCCTATCCGGCGCCACCGAGTTTCACTTGTCATTAGCCACTACCAAACCCTAGCAATTCGGTTCTACCGATAAGGATCTTGGTCTCACCGAGATGGGATTGCAAACTCTCTGTTACCTATTGTAATATTCTCGGTCCCACCGAGATATGCAATCGGTCCCACCGAGATTACAATGTAAACTCAGTGTTTCCCCTTTGTAACTTTTCGGTCTCACCGAGTTCCACTCGGTCTCACCGAAAGAGCAAATCGGTCCCACCGAGTTTGCCTGACCAACTCTCTGGTTAGCTAATTACCAAATTCGGTCTCACTGAGTTTGTGTAATCGGTCTCACCGAGATTACGTTATGCCCAAACCCTAACCGAATCGGTCCTACCGAGTTGCATGCCAGTCCCACCGAAATCACTAACGGTCACTAGGTTTACATTTTCGGTCCGACCGAGTTTTATGATTCGGTCCCACCGAGATTGGAAAACTGTGTAACGGTTGGATTTTGTGTGGAGGCTATATATACCCCTCCACCTCTTTCTCATTAAGTGAGAGAGCCATCAGAACACACACACCATTCCAACTCATTTGTTCTGAGAGAGAACCACCTACTCATGTGTTGAGACCAAGACATTCCATTCCTACCATATGAATCTTGATCTCTAGCCTTCCCAAGTTGCTTTCCACTCAAATCTTCTTTCCACCAAATCCAAATCCTATGAGAGAGAGTTGAGTGTTGGGGAGACTATCATTTGAAGCACAAGAGCAAGGAGTTCATTACCTACACACCATTTGTTACTTCTTGGAGAGTGGTGTCTCCTAGATTGGCTAGGTGTCACTTGGGAGCCTCCGACAAGATTGTGGAGTTGAACCAAGGAGTTTGTAAGGGCAAGGAGGTCGCCTACTTCGTGAAGATCTACCGCTAGTGAGGCAAGTCCTTCGTGGGTGATGGCCATGGTGGGATAGACAAGGTTGCTTCTTCGTGGACCCTTTGTGGGTGGTTGCTTCTTCGTGGACCCTTTGTGGGTGGAGCCCTTCGTGGACTCGCGCAACCGTTGCCCTTGGGTGGAGCCCTGTGTGGACTTGCGCAACCGTTATCCTTCGTGGGTTGAAGTCTCCATCAACGTGGATGTAGGATAGCACCACCTATCCGAACCACGGGAAAAACATCCGTGTCCCCAATTGCGTTTGATCTTTCCAAACCCTCCCCTTTACATTCTTGCAAGTTGCATGCTTTACATTCCGCTGCTCATATACTCTTTGCATGCTTGCTTGATATGTATTGTGTGTGTTGAAATTGTGCCTAAACTCCACTTAAACTGAAAAAGATTAAAAATTGCAACTTTGGCACTAAGTGTCTAATCACCCCCCCTCTAGACACATCTACTTCTAGATCCTACACTCCAGCAGTTGCTCCACTGTGGTCCATCCAACACACTACTCTGGTGGGCGCTGCACAACTACGGCTGATGCCACACTACGGCAGAAGGCACCTTATTCCCCCTCCCCTCGTCCCAGGCCGTGGCCTTGAGGTGCTGTTGAAGGATGAGATCCTCCTCTCATTTTTTGCCAAATTTTCATTCTAATCCACTATACGATGAATTGCTATGAGCTGCTTCTACTACTGCTATATGATGCATTGCTATGAGCTGCTCCTGCTGCTGTTATATGATGAATTGCTATGAGCCGTTGCTGCTATTTGATGAATTTCTATGAGTTGCTACCGCTGCTATATGATGAGTTGCTATAAGCTGCTCTTGCTGCTGCTATATGATGAATTGCTATGAGCTGCTCCTGCTCCTGCTATATGATGAATTGTTATGAGCTGATATTGCTATATGATGAATTGCTATGAGCTGCTGCTAGTGCACACTGATGCTGCTGTATGATGAGTTGCTATGAGCTGCTGCTGCTATATGATGCTTTCAGGTGGTGATGCTATATGATAATAACCAGCCACTTGGACCATCGAATTTCAATAAGTAATTGTTCTTCATTTAAATGTGGGTCATGCGTTCTTCATTTAAATTAGGCAATGGGATCTCTATGGAAGACATTGAGCAAAGTAGATTGTGCCAAGTAGATGGTATCTTTGTATTTGCATTTTGAGCAAATAGTGATGGTCTTTTTTCCTATCATATTAATTACTGCATTGGCTTAAATTTGTGATGTTTGCAAGTCAAATTAATTTTCATATGGGCAGCAAAATGACAAAATATAATGCAATCTAGACTTTTCACTGATCATACCAAAGATAAGCTGAAAAGGAAGGCAATGAAAAGAACTGGTTGGCTAGCTAATATCCACAGGTGCTTGTTTTCTTAGGATAACTCGTAATAACTATCCCTAAGAAACTTGGACAATAGAACTGACATACAAATAACATGTCGCGATAATTGCAATGGAGGAGTGACCTACCATGGCACACTATATAGGCTCACCACTGCCTCTCCTTTTTTTGCGATGTTCCATGAAATTGCCACATACATCTTATACTTTTTCATTGTGTAACCCTATTTGCAAGTTGACACGGCTAATTTCATACATCTCTACATGATAATACATTGCATATCCATTGCGCATATATAAACCACCAATTAACGATTGTGTGTGTAGCATAAACTAACCATGACTTTGTGTGCTAGACTAGTAGGCACTCTAAGGGAGCCTAATGTAGTAGGCACTCTAAGGGAGCCTAATGTAGTGCACTGGAATTCCTACATGCCACCTATGATTTTGTGTAATGTACTACCTCTGTTCCTAAATATATGTCTTTGTAGAGATTCCAGTATGGACCACATACAGATGTATATAGATGCATTTTCGAGTGTAGATTCACTCATTTTGCGCCGTATGTAGCCTATAGTGGAATCTTTAGAAAGACTTATATTTAGGAACGGAGGTACAAGGTTAGGGGCGGGCCCACCTCAATTCAAGGGTATTGAGATGAATACCCATTATTTTTGTCAAAAAACTAGGTATATGTAGTGTATAGCATATGTATATACAAGTAAAAACAAAACTAATGCAATAAAACATGCTAGCTAAGTATTTCAGCCCCAAAACAGAGGCTAGCCCAGCTTGCCACTCTCCCTCGCCACCCACGATATGGCCCATAGGCCCAATTCGCTTTAGGCTGTACACGATGAGCCACGCATCAATCGCTGATACAATTATACGTTAGCCAAAATAAGAATCTATCGATCCAGCGACAGATGAATCTGTGCTCCTCAAATTCTTTTCACAAGCAATCACACGCGCATACGGCGGCAGGCACTGGCCGGCGGCGCGACATGGCGCATCCATACAGGTTCCAGATTCCGGCGACACGGCTTCCATCCCTTGCTCCCTGATCTCGGGGTCTAATGCCACAACCCATAGGTTCAACTATTCTATCTATTCAACGTTTAATTGCGCTAATTAGATGTCTTCATGTCGCTTAATACACTATGACTGTTAAAATTGGGTCGCTCCCTTCATGCCGTTTCTTAGGTTTTGCCACTTCTATATGTTGAACAATTTAGTATTTATAGATGGTAGACAATATTAAGTTATAATCAATTATGCGAATATATTATTATACTAATATCTTCGTGTATTGTCGAATTTGTATTGGTACTATATAAAAAATTATACGCACAAAACATGCTTTGGGATTGAAAAAATGTCTTTAAAATTTTAAGTACACACTCTTGTAATCCTGGGCCCGCCCCTGTACGAGGTAGTATCATGTATGACATCTACATATCTAATTTAGTAGCCAGTAGTAGAAATCATTGTCTGCACAAAGGGTACCGGTCAAAAATCCTAGCAAAGCACACTGGCAGGCACACAACAATACAAGAGAGAGAGAAGGAGAGAGAGAGACGCACTTAAAAGATCATAGCAATGCCTCAGTCCAGGATCTTGGTTGGCCAAGCTGTTAGATCCAGAAGAAACATCGTCCTTGTAGTTTTGGCCAGCTAGATAACAGGTAACATCGACCCGTTAGTATATTTGAAGTACATCGGGCAGGTGATGTTGGACTTGTTTAAAGGTCACAAGTACCTAGGCCATGGCAAGTGCTTGGCATCTTGCCAGACGGTGGGAATCATGTTAGAAACGTCAAGGGTGATGATGCTACGCTGGCTATCGGGGTCCGGTAAGGAGATCTAGAACCATCGAGTAGGGTGTTTGTGGAGCGGCTCCGGTAGGGTGGACTACGGTGTGGGCGAAGCGGATCTGTTGCCCTGGACGAGGGCGTCGATGAAGCTGCTCCGGTGGTTGCATTAAGGATGGTGTCGATGATGCGGATCTGTAGCCGTGGACATGGGGCATCAGAAGTTGCTCCGGTAGTGTCGGGGATATACCCCGCGGTGTAACCCGCCGGATGTATGACCCGCCCGGAGCTTGGAGACTCAAGAGTGACCCGCCTGATCTTGGAGACTTATTTGTAACTCGGCGAACGGGTTAGACGGACGACAAGGCCCAAGGCCCACTAGGCCGGCTCATGTATGGTGGGCCGGCTTAAGAGGAAAGCATAAGGAATATTCCCTTACAAAGGAAGCAAGACTAGGACTCCACTTGTAATAGAGTAATCCTAATCCTACTAGGACTAGTCATGTAACCCGCCCCTTCAACATATATAAGAAGAGGCAGGGCATCCCAAGAGGGACAAGAAACAATCTCTAGGGCTAGACACAAAGGGGAGCCGTCTTATGCGGCGACTCTCTCCTGATGATAATGAGACCTAGCCACAAACATCATGTAGGGCTATTACCGGATGATGTTTCCCGGGGCCCGAAGCTGTCTAAATCCTTGTCTTGTGCGTTGATCCGCCCTACGTCTCTCATCCCGATCAACCCCTCTCAAGCTACCACAAAGATGTGCTGGCCTCATGACTAAGTCCTCACACTAGGACATCTGCCGTGACAATTCCACGACAGTTGGCGCCCACCATGGGGCTCGCACACGGTGGTGATGAGTTGTTGAAGGGATTTATTTTAGGGATCAAGAAGCTCACAATTGACAGATGGAGGTTCGAGTTCAAGAAAGTTAAGATGGCGTCAAGTGCGCCGTCGCTGCTGCAAGTTGAAGACCGATCAGTGCAAAGATCACGTCGAACTGATAGGAAACTTTTTGCAGTGTGTTGTGCGATTGGGGAGCGGTCAAATTTTAAGTCGCCGAGACCGTGTTTTCCTATTGCCACACGTTTCACCGGTGCGCCAAGTCCGAGGCGTTCTGTTGCTATTACTAGTCTACTTCCGTGTCGTACTGCTCCTCCACGTCATCACACAAAAGGACAAGAGGATCTGTACTTCTCACGTGGTTTGAGTGCTAGTTCAGTTTTTGAATTGGTATTTCTGATCGATATATGTACACACAAGAAAGCAGGCTGCATGAGGAGACACGAGCTGCAGGGTCTGGATACGTACACCAACGTATGCCAACGTGCAGGGTCCGGCTTGAAAGCCTCCGCGGCCGTGGCCCTACTTCGCGGTGGCCGCCAGCCGGCTCGCCTGTTCAACGACCTCCGTCTTGGTATCCGCTACAAGTCGCTGTCGCCTGCTGCCTCGCCTCTAGGCTACCACGCCTCAAGTCGCCCCTACTTGGTTTTGCCTCTGCCACCTGCGAGCGTTGCTTCTGCCACGCCTTACTGCATCTCCGTTGACCTTTCCTTGCTCGAGGTCGTTGTCACGTGCCGTCGAGCTGCCTAAAATTGCTACCATGGTTGCACGAAGATCCAGTCCCTACTGAGTCCCCAGCCACAGCCGTAAGCCACTTCAGAGTCACTGCGTTGACCAGGATTTGAGTCGCCACCATGAGCTGCTCACTGCTGCTGTCCTGCCGAGCCACCGTAGCGCTCCTCACTACCGCCTTACTCTAGTTTGCACAAATTTTTGAGGGGTCTCCTAGCAAGGTGCTGCACAAGTTGAATGCCAAGTTCCAAAGGCTCAAGACCAACGACGAGACTTGTGCTACTTTAATTAAGAAGGGTCTAAGACTAATCATAGTTCGTGGTACGGCAAGTTGGCTTCCCCTCGAACAAAAAAGGTGTCAGTACAAAACAATTCTGAAAAGGCTTCATCCCAACGTCGTCGTCACCGCCGCGTTAAACCGTCAGGGCCATGTTGAGCTGCCTCTGTTGTATTGAGTCGTCGGGAGTCACCGGTCTGCCTGAACCGCCGAGATTATATTAAGCCGCCTCTGACGCGGTGTACAGATCATCGGTCATTCACAAACATCAGGTGATATCTATCTAAATTTATCTTATTAAACACTTATTGTTTTCTATCAAAGAACAATTATTTTGCCCTGTAACATTTTTACACAGGACAATTGTTTATGCCATTATACCGCGGAGATG
The DNA here is from genome assembly GCF_018294505.1 of Triticum aestivum. Taxonomy (NCBI): domain Eukaryota; kingdom Viridiplantae; phylum Streptophyta; class Magnoliopsida; order Poales; family Poaceae; genus Triticum; species Triticum aestivum. The sequence goes on from NC_057794.1 coordinate 379,389,456, forward strand.
GAGGCGCACCAACATCGTTCGGTACAGGTGGTCATCCTTACTCAACGGACTCCCGCACCGGCTTACAATGCCGTGGCCGTCTCTCGCGACCACACCGGCTTACAACGCCGTGGCCGTCTCTCGCGACCGCACTGGCTTACAACGCCGTGGCCGTCTCTCGCGACCGCACCAGCTTACAACGATGTGGCTGTCTCTCGTGACCGCACCGGCTTACAACGCCATGGCCGTCTCCCGCGACCGCACTGGCTTACAACGCCACAAACGACTTGCCCGTCCGCTCTCGAGGCCGCTTCATGCATCCGCGCCGGCTTACAATGAGGTGGAAAAATTGATCGTCCGCATCGCCTTACAACACCACGGACGACTCGCTCATCTGCCCTCGTGGCGGTTCACGCGTACGCACCGACTTACAACGTCACAGCCGACTCTCCCGCCCGAGCCGGCTTACAAACTACGGCCGACTCATTTGTCTGTGTCGCCTCTGATGCTGCGGTCGTTTTACTATCCGCCCTGCGGTCCGGCCTATCCAACATGCCGGGTTGACTAATGGATGCCGCTGAGGATCATAAATGGATCAGGTGATAGCTGTCCACACTATTTCAAATAGCACGTATCAAGTTTTTCATTTTGAGAACAATTACTCCACGTTATGATATTATTTATGCAGGACATTTGGTCACTTCAAGAGCGGTATCGACTCGCCCGCGTCCATATTGCCTCTAATGTTGCGGTTGTTTTTTCTGTCTGCCTCCGCGGTTTGGTGTATATCAACATATTGCGGCTAACTTGCCCGTTTGCACGGTTCATCATGTCGCTTCATCGTGGTGGTCAACTGATCATCAACTCTGCAGCGGATAAATTTTGGCCTGATATATCAGGTGAGATCCATCCAGTATATTTTTTATTACCTTCTTTAAAAGAGCAATTACTCTGGCTTGCAAGTTCTCCAGTGTAGGACAAGTTATATCAGTGAGATGTTGAATGACTCATACTGGTTTATATCACGGTTAAAGATGGAGAATTTCAAGACAACTCCTCGAGTCGTCTTAAGACTCGGGGGCTACAATCACATGACTTGGCGAAATTGGCCGGTGTCAGTGAATGCAACAACTCCGGGTCATTGGAGGGAAGATAACCCTGTTCCGGAGGCTACCGTTATATTGGTGAAAAATTTAAAGGCCGTCAAAAAATTTCTGGCTTAAAAAGAAGGATTCTGTTTTAAAGTCCGGTTAAAGGGAAATCTGTCTCCCGCAAAGCACTGAAGCTCTCAATATCTGGTTTAAAATCTGGCTCAAGGTAAACCTGTTTCCCACCAAGCTTTCAAATATGGTTTAAAGTTCCTGTTCAAAAAGAATTAATCTCTCGCAAGTTCGAGTTCTCAGAAAGATTAAAGGTTGCCAAAGAGAACTTGCTGCCATGATGCGCGGTTAAAACATGGGTATCCTGCCTTATGGCTTATCTTATTATGGTCACTTGGGGGCTTCCTGCTCATCAAGCATAGCTGTTGGTACCCTCTTGATCGGCACAATGCCAAAACTTATATGGTCACTTTGGGGCTTCCTGTTCAAACATAGGTCGTATTCGAGCCAAAGAGAACATAGCTGTCGGTACCCTCTTGATCGGCACAATGCCAAACCCACTAGGGGGCTTCTTGATCGTATTCGAATCATAGCTTAACCCCTTTTGGGTCCGACTTTGATCGTATTCGAATCAGAGTCGGTTAAAAACTCTCAAGGTCATTTGGGGGCTTCCTGTTCAAACATAGGTCATATTCGAACCAAAGAGAACATAGCTATCGGTACCCTTTTGATCGGCACAACGCCAAAGCCACTTGGGGCTACATGATAGTATTTGAATCCTAGCTTAACCCCCTTGGTCCGGTTTACAAATCGTATTCGAATCAGAAGCCTCAAAGTTTTCTCTTTGTTTGACTGAAGTTTTTGAAAACAGTCTTTTGGGTTTGTCTTGAGACTTTTTGCTCATACCTGAAGCATATATGTGTGGTTTCTATTAACCCAGCTCGACTTTTGATGGTAAGTTGCCACCATGTCAATCATAAACATTTGGAAGTTTTGGCTTCTAAAGATTGGGTTATCACCCTTACTGGATGGTTCACATAAAGCCGACATTACGATTCAATATCACATGTATGATATTGTTTATACATGATTATGTTTAAACCATCCTGGATATGGACTTTAAATCGCCAGTATATTTTGGATTGCTCCATTGGAATCATGCGCTTATCAATCATTGGATTATTGCTTTTATTGGATGCGGTGATGTAAGCTGGTAGTATGAGCTAGTTCCACAGGATTTGTAGAACTATGACTTATATAAACGCTTAAGTCCAAGCTCATCATTAAAATTGATGCTTTAAAAAGATTATCTATTCTGGATTTTCTCAAAGGCTATAAGCCACCGGGTTATAAAAATTCAGGCTTACAATGGAGGCGTATTAAATCTCGATCGGCCAAGAGCTGCCGGGTATTTATACTCTGGATTTACTTGTCAACACATAAGGTAGTCAAAGTCGCTTTGGCGCAATGGCTATTATTTTATCAATGGATATGATTTATTCTACAATGGAAGGAATAGTCCCGAGTCGCTGCAGGCTTACGACCTTGCACTTGGGGGCTACATTATTTAGATTGAGATTATATCAAATATCCAAGTGCCATGTCACTGCCAGCATGCACCATGGCACTTGGGGGCTAATGCAAAGTCATGTTTTTGCTCAACTTGTTGAAGACCCGACTCATCACATTCTAACTGAGCCGGCCCTTGGGGGCTACCAGTTTCTCCTGTTGAAAATTCAAGGTACACAAGCCTTAATCCATTATATTGAAAGATCCACTACTCAGTTGGTAGAGTACCAAAGTTCTTAACCTTGTGGACGTGGGTTCAAGCCCCATGGTGGAGATTACATCATATGATGTTATTATCAATGAATCATATACAAAGTCCCAGCTTAGTAATATTTTACTGAGCCGGCCCTTGGGGGCTACATGTTGCTGCTCAAGTTTACATGATCATATTTACAAAGTCCCTGCTCATTATTGCATCATGACCCGGCCCTTGGGGGCTACACTGGTTGAAATTTTTAGGAGCATAAGGCAATTACAAGTCCCAGGTTGCTGCAAGCATGACAACCCGACACTTGGGGGCTACAGGTGATATGCATATAAGGGAGGAATAACGTCAAACTCTCGGTGTTAAGCAAATCAGGTATTAAATTATTATCGGAGAAATCTGCAAAACTTATGACCTGGCGTCATCATAAGATTAACTCGGCATCAGCAACAATTACATGACCTGGCATTATTTGTTTATAACCCGACAATTTTGGCAATCATAAATCGGCAAGATCTACATCTTTAAGCCGACAAAATATCAGTTGAATATTTCAAGACCAATATTTTTGTCAAATCGGAGCATTGAAGGCTGACTCAAATGGATTATTTCTTATAATATTTCTTTACAAGAGCCAATGTCAGCAAATGGATTATGAAGCTGGCCTATTGACCCGGATTTTCCAGGAGAAAATGTCAAGGACTTAAGGATGATCAAGTGCCGGCTTACAAGAATATTTAACCCGGAGCACAACCTGTCAAATTTGTTCTTTAGTTATATTGCAGATCAGTTTAACATGGATAAATCTGAATTAAACTGGGAGCTAATGTCGGGGATATACCCTGCGGTGTAACCCGCCGGATGTATGACCCGCCTGGAGCTTGGTGACTCAAGAGTGACCCGCCTGATCTTAGCGACTTATTAGTAACTCGGCGAGCGGGTCAGAAGGACGAAAAGGCCCAAGGCCCAGTAGGCCGGCTCATGTATGGTGGGCCGGCTTAAGGGGAAAGCATAAGGAATATTCCCTTACAAAGGAAGCAAGACTAGGACTCCACTTGTAATAGAGTAATCCTAATCCTATTAGGACTAGTCATTGATCCCGCCCCTTCAACATATATAAGGAGAGGCAGGGCACCCCAAGAGGGACAAGAAACAATCTCTAGGGCTAGACACAAAGGGGAGCCATCTTATGTGGCGACTCTCTCCTGATGATAATGAGACCTAGCCACAAACGGCATGTAGGGCTATTATCAGATGATGTTTCCCGGGGCTCGAACCTGTCTAAATCCTTGTCTTGTGTGTTGATCTGCCCTGCGTCTCTCATCCCGATCAACCCCTCTCAAGCTACCACAAAGATGTGCTGGCCTCACAACTAAGTCCTCACACTAGGACATCTGCCGTGACAATTCCACGATAGGTAGGTTGGATGAGGGTGCGACGAAGCGGATCTGAGGCCGTGGACTTGTGAGTTGGCAAAGCGGCCCCAACAGGGTTGAGAATGGTATAGGCAAAGCTACTCCGGTGGGGTTGATGATGGTGTCGGCGAAGCGGCTCCCGTAGGGTTGAGGAAGGTGTCAGCAAAGAGGATCAGAGGCCGTTGATGCGGGCGTCGGTGGGGCGGCTCCGGCAGGGGGGTGTACGAAGCGTCTCCGGTGGGGAGTATGAATGAGCCGCTGCAGATGCGCTGCGGTTGACGATAGTACCGACGAAGCAGATCCGGCACCGTGGACAAGGCCGGCACTGAATGGGCTGTGGTACACTGGTGGATGAGTAGTCTGCTTGTTTCTAGGGGAGGTGGGAGGGTAGATGCGGCCGCAGAAGCAGATCCGGTGAGGTGGATGCCGCTGGCAGTGAATGGGCTCTGGTATGCTGGAGGATGAGCAATCTAGGGTTTCGAGAGGGGAGGGGTAGAAAGGCCGATGAAGTACGGATGACATGATGTAAGATGCTCTGGTGCTGTGGAGTTAGTCGTTTTTGCGACAGGGGGAGAGGAAATGGGGGTGCCATGTGGTGGGGGGAACCGGAAGTTACCAAAGCAGCCCCGACCTATTATGTAGATGAGGGCGGTATTGTAACTATTGTTCTCCGTGCACCATGGACAAAAGGGGAATTTTGCATGCTAGAGACTAGGTGGCGGAAATTTTAGATGGAGGTGGGAGATTTTGCCGCCCGCGGGATCGTTCATTTCCAGTTTCAACTAATTTTGGACCGTGCTAGCGGGAAGGTCATGTGAGACTGTGTACACGGGGCACGCATCAGCAGTTAATAACTGGTGTGAAATCCACCCCAGAAAAAAGACAATAACTCGGGATGATGCACCGATAACTTGGACGTTCACACGGGCGCGACCAATCGTACGGGTGTAGAGGTGCGTTCACACAAAATAGGGATCAAACGCTCAGCCTGTGTATTTCTCATGTAAATAGATAATTTAGTGCCATTGATTATTTACTTTAAACATAATGCATTGACATGTGAGTGTAGAGGCGCACAAAAAGAAATGGATATTGTAGTCCCACAAAAGAAATGGATATTGTAGTCCGCTACTTTAAAGTGTTACCTCATATGATTACATAGCCTCCATTTCATAAATTGCGTACTCGTTGAATTCATATATGAATATTACATATATTACTTCATAATAGAACCTTAAATCATCCAAGACTAATGAATTTGAATGCAAGAGTAACAATGGTGCATGTACACGATAGCTACATTGGTTGTTTGAAAACATCACTATAACTTTGGCATGCACAATTGAAAAGGTTTATTTAGATAGAAAAAAATGTGATATGTGAGTGTCCAAGCTTTATAGCGTTGAAGCAATATTGTACATTTGGCCATGATACGAAGTAGATATTGATTTATGTTCAAGCGATGCACGTCCACGATCGCTAGATAGTGATACGTGAATGAATTGTGCAATCTCTCTCACACGCATACATATCTCATTTCCTCGTGGGCATCGGAATCACACACGTGCACTTCGTGTATTTCTCTCCCTCCGTCAAGGTTAGAATTCGTCTTTCTACCCTGTCCTACAAGTCTCTCACATAGAAACACACATGCTCTCTCTGTCGAACTGTAGGATCGAAAGTATGTCTAGAGGGGGGGGGGTGATTAGACTACTTGACCAAATAAAAACTTAACCTTTTCCCAATTTTAGTTCTTGGTAGATTTTAGCTATTTTAGGACAAGTCAAGCAATCATCACACAATTCAAGCAAGCATGCAAAGAGTATATTGGCAGCGGAAAGTAAAGCATGCAACTTGCAAGAATGTAAAGGGAAGGGTTTGGAGATTTCAAACGCTATTGGAGACACGGATGTTTTTCCCGTGGTTCGGATAGGTAGTGCTATCCTACATCCACGTTGATGGAGACTTCAACCCACGAAGGGTAACGGTTGCGCGAGTCCACACAGGGCTCCACCCAAGGGCAACGGTTGCGCGAGTCCACGAAGGGCTCCACCCACGAAGGGTCCACGAAGAAGCAACCACCCACAAAGGGTCCACGAAGTAGCAACCTTGTCTATCCCACCATGGCCATCGCCCACGAAGGACTTGCCTCACTAGCGGTAGATCTTCACGAAGTAGGCGATCTCCTTGCCCTTACAAACTCCTTGGTTCAACTCCACAATCTTGTCGGAGGCTCCCAAGTGACACCTAGCCAATCTAGGAGACACCACTCTCCAAGAAGTAACAAATGGTGTGTAGGTAATGAACTTCTTGCTCTTGTGCTTCAAATGATAGTCTCCCCAACACTCAACTCTCTCTCATAGGATTTGGATTTGGTAGAAAGAGGATTTGAGTGGAAAGCAACTTGGGAAGGCTAGAGATCAAGATTCATATGGTAGGAATGGAATGTCTTGGTCTCAACACATGAGTAGGTGGTTCTCTCTCAGAACATATGAGTTGGAATGGTGTGTGTGTTCTGATGGCTCTCTCTTAGAATGAGAAAGAGGTGGAGGGGTATATATAGCCTCCACACAAAATCCAACCGTTACACAGTTTTCCAATCTCGGTGGGACCGAATCAATAAACTCGGTCTGACCGAAATAGTAAACCTAGTGACCGTTAGTGATTTCGGTGGGACTGACATGCAACTCGGTAGGACCGATTCGGTTAGGGTTTGGGCATAACGTAATCTCGGTGAGACCGATTACACAAACTCGGTGAGACCGAGTTTGGTAATTAGCTAACCAGAGAGTTGGTCAGGCAAACTCGGTGGGACCGATTTGCTCTTTCGGTGGGACCGAGTGGAACTCGGTGAGACCGAAAAGTTACAAAGGGGAAACACTGAGTTTACATTGCAATCTCGGTGGGACCGATTCGCTCTTTCGGTGGGACCGAAAAGTTACGAAAGGGAAATAGAGAGTTTGCAACCCCATCTCGGTGGGACCGAGATCCTTATCGGTAGGACCGAATTGCTAGGGTTTGGAAGTGGCTAATGACAAGTGAAACTCGGTGGCGCCGGATAGGAAGAATCGGTAGGACCGAGTTTGGCTTAGAGTTTAGGTCATATGTGGATATGGGAAAGTAGTTGAGGATTTTGGAGCATATCACTAAGCACATGAAGCAAGAGGCTCATTAAGCAACACCTCATCCCTCCTTAATAGTATTGGCTTGTCCTATGGACTCAATGTGATCTTGGATCACTAAAATATGAAATGAAGAGTCTTGAGCTTTTGAGCTTGAGCCAATCCATTGTCCTTAGCATTTTGAGGGTTCCACTTTCATATCCATGCCATGCCAATCATTGAGCTTTCCTGAAATAATCATCTTGGAATAGCATTAGCTCAATGAGCTATATGTTGTTATGAATTACCAAAACCACCTAGGGATAGTTGCACTTTCAATCTCCCCCTTTTTGGTAATTGATGACAACATATAGATCAAAGCTTCGACAAATGATAATAAGCATGAAATATATCGTCGCTTATAGAAGTATGTGATAAGTAAGAGCTCCCCCTAAATTTGTGCATATTTAAAATTTGCTTTGGACTGCAAATGCACAAGGAGTTAGAGTCATGGGTTACTCTTCCATGTCACATACATCTTGGTGGAGCGCTCAAAATGATAGGAATGAAATACATGCACTCATCACCAAGAATAGTGAATGATCACAAATGATAGATAACATGATAATATTTAAGCAAGCATAAAGCAAACATTAAGTGTAGCTTATGATCAAACACATGATCATCGATGTCTCACAAACATAAGGACGTAGTATCAAGCACTCAAAAGCAGAAAATGTTCGAAAAACCACCAAATAAAACAAGAGAGAAAAGCAACACTCTCTCTCTCGAAGCCTATGATCTATACATCTTCTCCCCCTTTGGCAACAAGTTACCAAAAAGTTCCTAGAAAATGCATAGCACTAGATCGACGCTCAGGCTTGATCTTCAGGTGGTGGAGGAGTCCGGATCACTCCAAGGACGAAGGCTTCTGTAGATGTTGAAGTAGTCGCTGGAGTTGGAGCTGAGGTAGATGCTCGAGCTGAGGCTGTAGCTGGTGCTGAAGTAGTGGCTCTGGTGTCAGCGACTGGCAGTGCAGACGACCTCGGGCCTCGTGGCACTCTAGAAAAAGCATGAGTGGTAGTCCTTCCTCTCCTCTCATTCATGTCCTCCTGGAGCTGCTCCACTGCAGACTGGACTTCCGTTACCTTGACATCCAAGTAATAGAACTTCTGTTCCATGATCCTCTCTAGGCTCTGCTGATTTTTAGTGAGGTTAGCCAGACTTTGCTCAATTCTCAGCGAGGATGCAATCAAGTAACTGAGCTGCTCTTGTTTGGTCTTCAAGAAGTACTCAGATGCCTCCTCTTGAGTAGGCATCCTGGCAGCTTTCTCCTTCTTCGCCTTCTCCTTCTTTGCAAATGCTTGTGCAGATGATGGCTCATTCTCTGTCATCACAACTTCATTGTTCTCAAAATCTGGACGGATGGGCAGGTGTTCCTTATCCAACAAATATATGCCCGTGCCCATCTTGGAGTTGATGAGCTCCTGAATCTGAGGGGCATATCCACAGCTCCTCTTTTGATCGGCAGCTGTCCTCTTGACGGTTTCCACAATGAGACTCATGACCTTGAATTTCTGAGGCACATCAAACACATGTAGCAAGTTGATAGCATGACCTCTGATCATCTTGTGATCTCCAGACTTAGGCAACAGAGTGTGCCTTAGTATCCAATTGATAGTAGGCAATCCTGAGAGCAGATAGTGCACTGAGCCAAACTTGAATGTGTCAAGAGCTTCATTGGGAATTTCCTTGTACATGTTGGACATGGAGTTATGGTCCATCTTCTTCTTGGCATAGATATCCAAGTCCTCATCTTGCTCTTCTGGGGCATTGATGATCTGTGCCCACTCAGCCACTGTAGATTGGTACCTTGTACCCTCTGACATCCATGTAATCCTTCCATCCGGATAAAAGTGAGCTGTGGAGTAGAACTGCATGATGAGTTCCTCGTTCCACTTTGTGAGCTTCTGCCCAACAAAGTCCTCTACTCCACACGCTCTGAAGCTGTCCTGAACTCCTGGGAAGTACTCCTCATTCTCCTTGATGTAGGTCCAGTCGACCCATCTCATGTCACAAACGATTGGCTTCTTGTCAAGCAAAACAGTTTCATAAAAGTCTTGCTGCTCCTTGGTGTGAAATCTGTAATCCACGGCAGTCCTTCTCCTAGAAGCATACGGATCTGCTTCTCTCCATTTCCTAAGCCCTGAATCTCTCCTGAGCTTCACATCCTCAGCCACATGATGAGCATCGTTGTGGTCTGGGATCTTGGGCTTGAGCTTCCGGAGGACACTCTCTTCCTCTTCTTCAATGGCTTCAGGCACTGGGGCCTTGTTCTTTTCTGCAGCAGGTATACTCCTTGTGTTTCTCTTTGGTGCACTCTTAGGCTTAGATGCAGCCTTAGGTGCTTCCTTGGGCTTGGATGCAGCTGTTCCTGACCTTATGGCATCTCCCATAAGTTTGGCTGCCTTGGGCGCTGGTGCAGCTGCCTCTTCTTCCTCCTCCTCTTCTACCATGATGGAGGCTCTCCCAAGCACTTTGGCTACAGTCTTCTTTACTCTCTCCTTCCTCTTTTTGCCCTCAGCTGCAATGGGCTCAATGGGAGCAGGTGCAGGCTTCTCAGTTGAGGCTCTAGCCTTTGACGTTGGATGCCTCCCTGCTGGCCTCTTGACTTTCAGGCCTGGCTTTGAGCCTTGAGCTGGCTCAACCCTTTTGGAAGTGGCCTCTTCCTCTGCCACATAGTCTTCATCCTCAGAATCAGACGTTCTCTTCTTCCTTTGACGTGTGGCAGCCTTAGGCAGATTGCTGGGGGTGCTCCTGCTGCCATCATCAGAAGAACTTGAGGGGCTAGTGCCCTCACTCATGACCACTTGTTGCTTTCAGAGGTTTTGGCTGTCACTTTGATCAGACATGTTGCAAACTGACTGCTGACCCTGTGAATAGATTATGGATAAGATAGAGTGGATGAGCATCACAAAAAGCAGAGATTTTTGCAAAAGAATAATCCAAAAACTTAGTTTTAGTTTTCCACAGAAAGCATCTCGGATCTACCGATTTTCAAACTCGGTGACACCGAAGCAGTTTTGGCACCAGAACTGGTGAACTCGGTCAGACCGAGTCACAGTTCGGTGGCACCGAGACTGCTAGGGTTTCACAGAATTCCAAAATCGATCGCACCAATAAGCTATTTCGGTCAGACCGAGTTTCACTTGTGCAATGGCAAAAGCCAGATCGGTGGGACCGAGTTTTTCAACTCGGTGGGTCCGAGATGGTTTCGGCGGAAACCTAAACCTAGAATTTTCGAATTAAACCTAATCTACGAGCGTTTTGACTGGATAGAAGTTTATCAAACATGGCAAGAATCATGATGATCACAATGTGCTAGGAATCATATTGAGGAATAGCGCAAAGATCAAGTACATACCCTAGTTCGGCGTGGACTTGCTACGGCGGCAACGGCGGGGCAGAAATCTGTTGACGGCGGCGAAGACCAGTGACTAGAGGCTGCTGGCGGCGAGGAGACGATCCGGAGACCTTGGGGGCAGAGCAGGCTATCACGTGGGCGAGGAGGTTTCGGAGAAATTTCCAAAATTCTACCCGTCACTATATATAGCTCGACCCTGTCGGTGTGACCGAGTGGAACAACTCGGTGGCACCGAGATGCAAAACTATGTGCAGTTTTTGCAACTCGGTGTGACCGAAAAGTTCAAATCGGTTGCACCGAGATCGAAAACCTAGATCAACTTAATGAACTCGGTAGGACCGAATTGGAGTATCGGTCAGACCGAGATTCATAAAGAGGTTTTGGAAGTTTAAGTCTATGACGAATCGGGGACTCCGAGCGCTCCTCACACAGAGTGGTTCGAATCTGACTTGATCAAATTTTGTGATGCATTATGAATAGAGTTTGAGACAAGAAAAGCATAGATAGCTAGAGGAGGTTCTTAGGCATTCTTGTCCATCCACTTGGCAAAAGAAGATAAAGCCAAACAATCAAAGCAACAAGTGGATGTCCTCGAATGAGTAAAATATGCAATCAGCATGCTCACACAATAAGATAGCAGATGAAATATGTGGCAAAGCATGCACAACCAATTCTAACATCTATCAAGCAATTTGCGATGACTAGGCCATCTATATATGAGTATATTGACTTAGGAGTCAAGTGAACACTTGATCGTAGGTCATACTCATCGTTTAAGCTCAAGTGGGGTTACCACTTTTACATAAAGCATTGTTTTGTTCACATCTTTAGAGTTGCTCTAGCTCAAGTCTTAGAGTAGAGCTCCCCCTAGATGTGATATCCCCCCTAAGATGGATGAACTAACCTTGGGTTTTGTCGATGATGACTTCATGTAGATATTGAAGATGTGGATGCTCAATGTTGATGTAGATCTCTTGCAGCTATCCATTTGAGTGAATTGCACTTTCAATACCTACATGGGTTAGTCCCACAAGGAACAAACAAGGATATCCATAGACATAGAGTGATGCACACAAAAGATGATGTCCATGAAAACTTTTGGGTTACCTTGTCCCTTGTCTTACCAACAAGAGGGTTTGTGACTCCTTGAACTAGTGCAAGATGTGGAAGTTGATTGCACTTGTTCTTGCCAAAATGATAAGAGTGAAGTATGTTGGCGGAGTCACCCTCAAGAACTCTCTAGTTCTTCTTCTTTTGGATCCACATCATCTTGATGGGAATCCTTGGAGTTGTAGTCGTACTTGATGAAGTGGAACTTGAAGTAGTCTTGGGAATCCACTTGACTAAGGTCTTTGGAGCTTCTTCAAATGCATCAATTTCCTCTTGAAGCTTGTCCTTGCCTTTTTGCTCGTAGTCTTGTTGTGGAAGATCATCTTGAGCTTGTGTCCCCTTGAAAGAAGTATACTTCTCTTGTTGAGGGACAAACTTTGTCTTGGGGTATTGATCTTCTTCCCACTCAACTCCATTGGCATTGAACTTTCGTTCAAAACCAACACCTTGATTCTTCCGGTGCATTCCTTGCTTGCGCACAATTTCCTCGAATTGCTTACTCCCGGCAAGGCTTTTGTACACTCCTTTCTCTATAATTCCCTTCAATAAGCTATTTTCTTGCTCAAGTGTAACTTGGCTAAGAGAATCATTAGTGGAATCAAGAGAACTACTAGAAGCAACAATATTGGATTTAGCATGATTATTGTTACTACTAGAGGAAGAATCTTTCTTGTTAGATTTGACTTGAGGCATGTAAGTGGATAAGAGTAA